>NC_041388.1:2383822-2401799 GCF_002162155.2 Triticum dicoccoides | reverse complement strand
CCCGCAGGGCCCGGCACGGTGGAGGCGGCGGCTGAGGCCAGGTGGCGGCCTGGGAGTGGCTGGCGCGCGGCGGGTTGGCGCGCGGCAGCGGGTGGACATGTGGCGCGTGGCGGTTGGAGGAGGACGGAGACTAGGGTTAGGGTAGGGGAAGATCCGAAAATTCGGGGGAAGTGCTATATATAGGTAGAGGGAGCTAGGAGAGTCCAAATGAGGTGCGGTTTTCGGCCACGCGTTCGTGATCGAACGACCGAGATGATGGAGGGGGTTTAGGTGGGTTTTGGGCCAAATCGGAAGGGTGTTGGGCTACAACACACACGAGGCCTTTTGGTCCCTCGGTTAACCGTTGGAGTATCAAACGAAGTCCAAATGGCACGAAACTTGACAGGCGGTCTACCGCTAGTAAACCAAGGCCGCATGGCAAGTCTCGGTCCAATCCGAAAACGTTTAACACCCGCACACGAAAGGAGATACCAAGGGACACCGGATGACATAGGAGCGCCGGATTGCAAAACGGACAACGGGGAAAAAGCTCGAATGCATGAGACGAACATGTATGCAAATGAAATGCACATGATGACATGATATGCAATGCATGACACGCAAGCAATGACAAGGCAACAACAGCGAAAAACTGGAGGACACCTGGCACATCGGTCTCGGGGCGCTACAGACATGGCATCTTTTCAATAGCATCAACCTTGGCTTTATCAACTTCAATACCTCTTTCAGAAACTTTGTGCCCCAAGACAATACCTTCATTAACCATAAAGTGGCACTTTTTCCATTCAAGACAAGATTAGTTTCTTCACATCTCTGCAAAACTCGATCAAGATTGCTCAAGCAATCATCAAAAGAGGAACCATAGATGGAAAAGTCGTCCATGAAAACCTCACAAATCTTTTCAAAAAAGTCAGAGAATATAACCATCATGCATCTTTGAAAGGTAGCAGGTGCATTACATAAACCAAAAGGCATGCGTCTATAAGCAAAAGTACCAAAAGGGCACGTAAAAGTAGTCTTTGATTGATCTCTAGCCGACACATGTATTTGAGAGAAACCAGAATAACCATCTAGAAAGCAATAGTGTGTATGTTTACATAATCTTTCTAGCATTTGATCAATAAAAGGTAAGGGGTAATGATCTTTCTTAGTAGCTTTATTTAATTTGCGAAAGTCAATTACCATCCTATAAACTGTGATAATTCTTTGTGGAATCAATTCATCTTTATCATTAGGAAAAACAGTAATACCTCCCTTCTTAGGGACACAATGGACATGACTTACCAACTCACTATCAGCAACGGGATATATTATACCTACCTCCAGAAGCTTTAGTATTTCTTTTCTTACCACTTCTTTCATTTTAGGATTCAGACGTCGTTGAGGATCACGAACTGGTTTGGCATCTGCTTCCAAATTTATTTTATGTTGACATAGAGTGGGGCTAATGCCCTTAAGATCATCAAGAGTATATCCAATAGCAGCACAGTGCTTCTTCAGAGTTTTCAATAATCTTTCTTCTTCACGATCTGAAAGGTTAGCACCATTAATAACATGATATATCTTCTTTTCATCAAGATAAGCATATTTAAGATTATTAGGCAAAGGTTTAAGCTCAAACACGGGATCACCCTTGGTTGGAGGAGGATCCCCTAAAATTTCAACAGGCAAATTGTGATGCAGAATAGGTTCCTGTTTAAAGAATACTTCATCTATTTCCCTTCTTTCATTCATGAACATATCATTTCCATGGTCTAACAAATAGTGTTCTAAAGGATCACTAGGAGGTACGACAATAGAAGCAAGACCAATAATTTCATCCTTACTAGGTAATTCTTCCTCACGATGTTGTTTACTGAATTTAGAGAAATTAAACTCATGAACCATATCATCCAAGCCAACAGTAACAACATTCTTAGTGCAATCTATGGTAACATTGACAGTATTTAAGAAGGGTCTACCAAATATAATGGGACAAAAGCTATCTTGCGGAGAAGTAAAAACAAGAAAATCAGCAGGATATTTAGTTTTCCCACACAAGACTTCAACATCTCTAACAACTCCAATTGGTGAAATAGTATATCTATTGGCAAGTTTAATAGTAACATCAATATCTTCTAACTCAACAGGTGCAATTTCATTCTTAATTTCTTTGTATAAGTCATGATGTATAACACCAGCACTAGCACCCATATCACATAAGCCATGATAACAATGATCTCCTATTTTAACAGAAATAACAGGCACGCCTACCATGGGTCTATGTTTATCTTTATCACAAGGCTTAGCAATTGTAGCAGTTTCACCATCGAACTGAATAACATGCACATCAATATTATCAGACAAGAGATCTTTAACAATAGCAATATTAGGTTCCACTTTAACTTGCTCAGGAGGTGTATAAGTTCTAACATTGCTTTTACGAACAACAGTTGAAGCTTTAGCATGATCCTTTATTCTAACAGGGAAAGGTGGTTTCTCAATATAAGAAGTAGGAACAATAGGATCATTATAAGTGACAGTATTTTCTTCAACTTTAATAGGTGCAGCTACCTTTACTTCTATGGGAGGATGATATTTAAACCACTTCTCCTTAGGGAGATCAACATAAGTAGCAAAAGATTCACAGAAAGAAGCTACTATCTCAAAGTCAACTCCATATTTAGTGCTAAACTTACGGAAAATATTGGTATCCATAAAAGATTTAACACAATCAAACTTGGGTGTCATACCTGACTCCTTACCTTCGTCGAGGTCCCAATCTTCAGAGTTGCGTTTAATTCTATCCAATAAATTCCATATGAATTCAATAGTCTTCATCATAAAAGAGCCAGCACAAGAAGTATCGAGCATGGTGCGATTGTTTTCAGAAAGCCGAGCATAAAAACTTTGCATAATTATTTCTCTTGAGAGCTCATGATTGGGGCATGAATATAACATTGATTTAAGCCTCCCCCAAGCTTGAGCGATGCTTTCTCCTTCGTGAGGCCAGAAATTATATATATAATTGCGATCACGATGAACAAGATGCATAGGGTAATACTTTTGATGAAATTCCAGCTTCAATCTTTTATAGTCCCATGATCTCATATCATCACATAGCCTATACCATATCAATGCGTCTCCCTTCAAAGATAAAGGGAAGACCTTCTTCTTCGCAATATCATCGGGTATACCTGCAAGCTTAAATAATCCACAGACTTCATCCACATATATCAAGTGCTCATCAGGATGCTTTGTTCCATCTCCTGTAAAAGGATTAGCTAGCAGTTTTTCTATCATACCCGAAGGATACTCATAAAGAATTTCATTTTCAATAGGTTCAGTAGGTTGAGGAGCAACTCTTTGCTCTACTGTACGTGGTGAAGATACCCCGAACAAGCCCCTCAGAGAATTACTTTTCATAGTAACAAGTGACAGTAAATTTCAGCACACTATATAAATTTTTCCTTACCAAATTCCACCTACCAAAGGCGCTACACTCCCCGGCAACGGCGCCAGAAAAGAGTCTTGATGACCCACAAGTATAGGGGATCTATCATAGTCCTTTCGATAAGTAAGAGTGTCGAACCCAATGAGGAGCAGAAGGAAATGATAAGCGGTTTTCAGCAAGGTATTCTCTGCAAGTACTGAAATAAGTGGTAACATATAGTTTTGTGATAAGATAGGTTGTAACGAGCAACAAGTAACAAAAGTAAATAAAGTGCAGCAAGGTGGCCCAATCCTTTTGTAGCAAAGGACAAGCCAGAACAAACTCTTATAATAGGAAAAGCGCTCCCGAGGACACATGGGAATATCGTCAAGCTAGTTTTCATCACGTTCATATGATTCGCGTTCGATACTTTGATAATTTGATATGTGGGTGGACCGGTGCTTGGGTGTTGTTCTTACTTGAGCAAGCATCCCACTTATGATTAACCTCTATTGCAAGCATACGCAACTACAACAAAAGTATTAAGGTAAACCTAACCATAGCATGAAACATATGGATCCAAATCAGCCCCTTACGAAGCAACACATAAACTAGGGTTTAAGCTTCTGTCACTCTAGCAACCCATCATCTACTTATTACTTCCCAATGCCTTCCTCTAGGCCCAAATAATGGTGAAGTGTTATGTAGTCGACGTTCACATAACACCACTAGAGGCTAGACAACATACATCTTATCAAAATATCAAACGAATACCAAATTCACATGACTACTCATAGAAAGACCTCTCCCTTGTCCTCAGGAACGAACGTAATTACTCACAAAGCATATTCATGTTCATAATCAGAGGGGTAATAATATGCATATAGGATCTAAACATATGATCTTCCACCAATTAAACCAACTAGCATCAACTACAAGGAGTAATCAACACTACTAGCAACCTACTAGCACCAATCCCGGACTTTGAGACAAGAATTGGATACAAGAGATGAACTAGGGTTTGGAGATGAGATGGTGTTGGCGAAGATGTTGATGGAGATTGCCCTCTCCCGATGAGAGGAGCGTTGGTGATGACGATGGTGATGATTTCCCCCTCGCGGAGGGAAGTTTCCCCGGCAGAACAGCTCTGCCGGAGCTCTAGATTGGATCCGGCAAGGTTCTGCCTCATGGCGGCAGAGTCTCGTCCCGAAAAGTTCCTTTTCATTTTTTCTCATCGAAAGACCTCATATAGGAGAAGATGGGCGTCGGAGAGCCACCAGGGGGCCCACGAGGTAGGGGCGCGTCCTAGGGGGGGGCACCCCCACCCTCGTGAGCAGGGTGTGGGCCCCCTGGCCTTCATCTTTGGCGTGGATTTTTCTTTATTTCTTTTAAGACGTTCCGTGGAGTTTCAGGACTTTTGGAGTTGCGCAGAATAGGTCTCTAATATTTGCTCCTTTTCCAGACCAGAATTCCAGCTGCCGGCATTCTCCCTCCTTATGTAATCCTTGTAAAATAAGAGAGAATAGCCATAAGTATTGTGACATAAAGTGAAATAACAGTCCATAATGTGATAAATATCGATATAAAAGCATGATGCAAAATGGAGTATCAGTACTCACCTTGCCATTTTGCGGCAGGAACTGCAAAAGCCATAAGGGAGGTCAACAACCCATCTCCATAACCCGAGGATCCTGACCGGGCCCTCGGTCCCGGACTCGAAGAAGATCCAGACATATTCGTGGAGCTGATAGACCGACAGTTCTATCAATTAAGCTGCGATGACGCCATGGTGGCCATTACGGCCGACTATCCCGGACTGCTTCCTCCCAACTCAAAAAACTAGGATCCCCTTTTAGACACTTCACCTACCATATACATATGGTGTTTTACAGGGAAGGCATTTGGGACGGCGTGCCGAACCCGCAGCAACTCGCCAACAAGAGGCACCGAGGCCGGGCAGGCCAAAAAGGAAGGCGGTCAGGACGGAGACGCCGGCGGAGAGGTATGACAAAAACCCCGCTCTGTGGTTGTCGCCTTTCTCAAAATGTAATGACGTCCATGGTTCTTTAATAGAAAAAACGCTCGCCGGAATATGTCCGGTGAGGCTGCCGATCACGCTTCCACCAGTCGGGCTCCAGGACCAGACATAGAGGCGGAAGCCGACATGGGGCGGACGCCGGATACTCCCCCTACAGAGGATGCGGATAGACTATCCGCTACAAATTCAGAAGTGGAGAGCACCATGAATCATAGGCGTCGCCGGGTCGTACTCCGTGACGCTTGCTTCTCACCAGAGGCATTTGATGCCTTCAATTCTGGAGAGCCGTACCTCCGTGCTGCTCAAAATGGTCTAGCCAGAGCCACGGACCAGTATGTAAGGGATGTACGGGTAAGCAAATCTGACGATTATATGTATCAGTAGCCCCTGAGACTTGAAACAATTAGCAGAACTGATTTAAGGATCATCTATTGTGCAGGTTCTTACAAAGAAGAATACTCGACTGTCATAGGAGCTGGAGGAATGCAAGACCCAACTTCGGGCCGCTGTTGCCGCATTGAAGGAACCTAAAAAGTCCCCAGCTGGTAACATTTCTTTCAAAGAATGATGGGTACCATATAGCATGCGGCATGGCTGCAGATCTAACAATAGATGTTGCAGATGAATCCAGAGAGAATCCGGAGGACCAGCATGTCGTACGACAACTAAAGGCTGGCGAACGCGTGCTGACTGAGGTCAGGCGGGAGAAAAACAATCTCCAAGATGCCAATACCAAGCTGAGCGTGGAACTGAAAGATGTTCGAGCCCAGCTTGCGGACTCCGAGAAGGAGAATAAGTGAATTTGACGCGGCATTTTTAGTAAGTGCTTGAACGAACCCTTAAAAAAGGGGATGGCGGAGAAGCCGGCTAACAGAGTTACGTCTGTAGGTATGCTGATGGGTCGTCCCACGAAGGAGTTGCCCGGGTTTGCTGGTGATCTTCTATCCGAGCTCTCACAAATGCACGAGCAAGTTCGATAGGTGATGCAAGGCATTGCCCAGGCCTTGTGGCCATCCGTCTCCCTGCTATAAGGCATTGGAGAGCTTGCGGAGAAGCTCAAGGGAGCACAGCGGCGCTTCCGATTATGGAAAATATCGGCCTGCCGTCAAGGTGCCAGGGAAGCCTGGGCCATGGTGAAGACGCGGTATACCAAGGCTGACCCAAACCACATGGCCGAGGTCGGACCTGTGGGGCCCGATGGGAAAGAGATCCCCGTTAGCTTAGTCTACGGGCAAGTAGAATTAGCCGCAAAGTATTCCCAACAGGATTGTAGGCTAGACCGCCTGTTGGATGGTATAGAAGAGGAATTTAGTCAGTCTACATGACTATGTAATTAAAGTGACATGTATAATGCCTTCTAGCCGGATTGTAAATCATTTGTCATGGCGGACCTTTTCGCTTCAACCTCGGGACCCGATAGTCCGGAGTGTGTCCGAATACCCGCTCAGTTATATAAGAACTGGGGTATGCGTGGAAACCAGGTGTAGGGGTCATTAGTGCTTGAACAGACAAGTACCCAACTAGTTATGTTATATTACATGGGTAGTAAGAAACATCTTCCAGGGAGAATAGTTCCGTTAGGGGTTCCTTTCCCTGGGTAGGCATGCCCTGAAGTGCATGTCCGGACTGTGAGTGGAGACGCAGGCAAAAACATCTGGGGGCATATATGGAAAATATATAAAAATCATCTTTTGTTCGTCGACCGAATATTCCCTTAAGAATGCTAGCATTCTGCTTCACCCAGTCTGAGGTACACATCCGGCTGACCCGGCAGTAACAATCGCAGAGGTGCTCCCCTTATGCCCTAGCCAAATTAACGAGAACGTGGGGCATAAATACAAGAGCTAGGCAACCTAGCTTGGCCAAAACTTAAGTCATATCGATGCATATAATTGCGAAGAAAAGGTACATGCGGAAGAATAACACATGTGTGGGGCATGAAGCCCAGATAGATAATTAAGCTTCTGTGTAAGCCCCCAGGTATGATGAGCGCGGTTACGCGTCTATAGTGTGCAAGCGAGGCACAAGTTGGCCCTTAAAGGCCTTGAGAAAGAATAAAAGAAAGAAAGAGAAAAAAAGACAAATAATGTATAAAAAAATGGACAGAGGAAGGAGACGAACATAGAGTCCGGCGCTAGGTGTAGAATCTTCGGAGCCTGGTTGCGTTCCATGGGTTCGGCTCAAGTCAATTATTCGATGCATCCGCAGATGGTATGCTCCACTGGTCAGAACTTGGTCAATAATAAAGGGACTTTCCCATTTGGGCTCGAGCTTGGTCTTTTTCTTCTCCGGCAGGCGTAGAACTAACTCGCCAACGTTATAAGTTTTGGCTCGTACTTCTCTGCTTTGGTATTTGCGAGCCTGTTGCTGATAGAATGCGGAATGGGCTTTTGCCACGTCGCGCTCCTCCTCCAGGGTGTCCAGACTGTCCTGCCGATCGAGCTCGGCTTCTCTTTCTTCGTACATGCGCACTCGAGGTGAGTCATGAATTATGTCGCAGGGTAGAACTACCTCTGCGCCGTACACCATAAAGAAGGGTGTATATTCGGTAGTACGATTCGGCGTGGTCTGCAGCCCCCAGAGTACGGAGTCGAGCTCCTCTACCCAGTGCGTGTTAGACTCCTTTAAGGACCACACTAATCTGGGTTTAATGCCGCTCATGATAAGACCATTTGCTCGCTCAACTTGGCCGTTGGTTTGTGGGTGATAGACAGAAGCATAATCGAGCTTGATGCCCATGTTGCTACACCAGAGTTTTACCTCGTCGGCCATGAAGTTCATGCCGTTGTCAGTGATGATGTTGTGGGGGACGCCATAATGGTGTACAACCCCGGATATGAAGTCTATCACCGGTCCGGATTCGGCTGTTTTAGCAGGTTTGGCTTCTATCCATTTGGTGAATTTATCCACCATGACCAATAAGTATTTTTTCTTATGGGTTCCCCCTTTAAGGGGTCCAACCATGTCAAGCCCCCAGACCGTGAAGGGCCAGGTAATGGGGATTGTTTGGAGGGCGGTGGGTGGCATGTGGATTTGGTTTGCAAAAAGCTGGCAACCGACGCAGCGTTGGACCAAGTCCTGTGCGTCTGCCTGGGCCGTCGGCCAATAAAACCCTGTACGGAAGGCCTTGCTTACAAGGGCCTGGGCTGCGGCGTGGTGGCCGCCGAGTCTGGCATGAATTTCTGCCAAAAGATTCCGCCCTTCCCCTTCGGAGATGCACCTTTGAAGGACTCCGGTAGTGCTTTTTTTATACAGCTCTCCCTCGTGGAACCTATAGGATTTAGATCGCCGCACTATGCAGCGTGCCTCATTTTGGTCCTCGGGAAGTTCCTGCCTAGTTAGGTAGGCTAGGAATGGTTCTACCCACGGGGCAATGATGGCCATTATTACATGGGCTAAAGGTGTTATTTCGGTAGCAGAGCCTCCAATTATGTCATAGTGTTCGATATCGGGCATTTTGGCCGGGTCCGGACTATTGTTACCAGTGTCCCCTTCCCATACCACGGATGGCTTAAACAACCTCTCCAAAAAGATGTTGGGGGGACTGCATCGCGTTTTGCGCCGATGCGGGCGAGGATATCCGCCGCCTGATTGTTTTCCCAAGCCACATGGTGAAATTCGAGCCTAAGGGAGTCCTGGATTACGGGATCTCCGGACAGCCGGATTATATCCTTTGCCGGACTATTGGACTATGAAGATACAAGATTGATGACTTTGTCTCGTGTCCGGATGGGACTCTACTTGGCGTGGAAGGCAAGCTAGGCAATACGGATATGTATATCTCCTCCTTTGTAACCGACCTTGTGTAACCCTAGCCCCCTCTGGTGTCTATATAAACCAGAGGGTTTTAGTTCGTAGGACAACATGCAATCATACCATAGGCTAGCTTCTAAGGTTTAGCCTCTCCGATCTCGTGGTAGATCAACTCTTGTAATACCCATATCATCAAGAATAAATCAAGCAGTACGTAGGGTTTTACCTCCATCAAGAGGGCCCGAACCTAGGTAAAACATCGTGTTCCCTGCCTCCTGTTACCATCTGCCTTAGACGCACAGTTCGGGACCCCCTACCCGAGATCCGCCGGTTTTGACACCGACATTGGTGCTTTCATTGAGAGTTCCTCTGTGTCGTCATCGTTAGGCTTGATGGCTCCTACGGTCATCGATAGCGATGCAATCCAGGGTGAGACTTTTCTCCCCGGACAGATCTTTGTGTTCGGCGGCTTCGCACTGCGGGCCAACTCGCTTGGCCATCTGGAGCAGATCGAAAGTTACGCCCCTGGCCACCAGGCCAGGTTTGGAAGCTTAAACTACATGGCCGATATCCGCAGAGACTTGATCTTCGACGGATTCGAGCCCTTGCCTTGTGCGCCACACGGTCACGATGAGTATGATTTTACTCTACCATCGGGCTGTATTTAGGAGATCGCACCGGCAGCCGCTCCGAGCCTCAATTCGGAGCCAGTTGCGCCATCCATGGACGGGTGGATAGACCCCGTCACAGAGGCCGTATCCTCAGCGGCGATCGAGCCGAATATCGACCTTACCCTTCACGAGAGCCGTGTTGCCAAACTGCCGGATCCTTCTCCGGCCACGGACTCCGAACCGCCTGCGCCCGTTCCTGTCGAATCCGATTGGGTGCCGATCATGGAGTTTACCTCCGCGGATATTTTTCAGCACTCGCCCTTTGACAACACACTGAACTCATTAAGGTCTCTCTCCTTGTCGGGAGAGTCCTGGCCGAACTACGTCCGGCAGGATTGGGATGTGGATGACGAAGAAATTCGCCGCCCACCCACCACCCACTTAGTAGCCACTGTCGACGACTTAACCGACATGCTTGACTTCGACTCCGAAGGCATCGACGGTATGGACGACGATGCGGGAGACTAAGAGGAACCACTGCCCACAGGGCACTGGACAACCACCTCATCATACGATATATACATGGTGGACACACCTAAAGAAGGCAATGTCAACGAGACAATGGAGGATGACCCCTCCAAAAAGCAACCCAAGCGCCGGCGTCAGCGACGCCGCTCTAAGTCCCGCCAAGGCAAAAGTGGTGATACCGGCACCGAAGATAATAGCACTCCGGACAGTGCCGAAGACAACAACAATCCCCTCGAGCAAGATTTAGAGCAGGAGGATGGAGGAGCCAGCCCTCCCGAGAGAGCGGCAGATGGAGAGGCGGTGGATGATAATTACATGTCTCCCTCTGAAGACGAGGCAAGCCTTGGCGATGATGAATTTGTCATGCCAGAGGACCCTGTCGAACAAGAGCGCTTCAAGCGCCAACTTGTAGCCACGACAAATAGCCTTAAGAAAAAGCAGGAGCAACTTCAAGCTAATCAAGATTTGCTAGCTGACAGATGGACTGAAGTCCTGGCGGCCGAGGAATATAAACTTGAACGCCCCTGCAAGAGTTACCCAAAGTGCAGGTTGCTACCCCGATTGGAGGAGGAAGCACCGAAACCTACATCCCCGGCGTATGACGCGGCTGATCGGCCACCTCGTGGCCGCGACAGAGAGGCATTCCAGCCAAAAGCTCAGCCCGCACCCCGACGCCATTCAAATAAACAGGCATGGGGAAATACGCCAGACCTGCGAGATGTATTGAAGGACAAAGCAAAACATGCAAGATCGATCTACGGATCACGAGGGCGCGCCACTATGCGAGATGATAATCGTCACGCCGTATACAGTAAAAGTAAGTCCGGCCGGGCCGAACACAATGGGCAAGACTCATTCGAGCTGCGTCGCGACATAGCCCAATACAGAGGCGCCGCACACCCCCTATGCTTCACAGACGAAGTAATGGATCATCAAATCCCAGAGGATTTCAAACCCGTAAATATAGAATCATACGACGGCACAATAGATCCTGCGGTATGGATCGAGGATTTCCTCCTGCATATCCACATGGCCCGCGGTGATGATCTACACGCCATTAAATACCTCCCACTCAAGCTCAAAGGACTAGCTCGGCATTGGCTCAATAGCTTGCCAGTAGAGTCCATTGGCTATTGGGAGGATCTGGAAGCCGCATTCCTCGACAACTTCCAGGGCACTTACGTGCGACCCCCAGATGCCGATGACTTGAGCCACATAATTCAGCAGCCAGAGGAATCGGCCAGGCAATTCTGGACACGGTTCCTAACAAAGAAAAATCAAATCGTCGACTGTCCGGATGAAGAGGCCCTAGCAGCTTTTAAGCACAACATCCGCGATGAGTGGCTCACCCGGCACCTTGGTCAGGAAAAGCCAAAATCTATGGCAGCCCTCACGACACTCATGACCCGCTTTTGTGCGCGAGAAGACAGCTGGCTGGCTCGCAGCAATAACATATCAAAGAACCATGGTACTTCGGATACCAAGGATGGCAATGGCAGGTCACGTCGCAACAAACATAAGCGCCGCATTAACAGCGACAATACCGAGGATACGGCAGTCAACGCCGGATTCGAAGGCTCTAAACCCGGTTAGAGGAAAAAGCCATTCAAAAGAAGCACTCCGGGCCCGTCCAGTTTGGACCGTATACTTGATCGCTCGTGCCAAATACACAGCACCCCCGACAAGCCAGCCAACCACACCAACAGGGATTGTTGGGTGTTCAAGCAGGCCGGCAAGATAAATGCCGAAAACAAAGATAAGGGGTCACATAGCGATGACGAGGAGGAGCCCCTGCAGCCGAACACCGAAGGACAGAAGAGGTCCCCCCCACAAGTGCGAACAATGAACATGATATACGCAACCCACATCCCCAAGAGGGAGCGGAAGCGTGCGTTCAGGGACGTATATGCGTTGGAGCTAGTCGCCCCAAAGTTTAACCCATGGTCCTCCTATCCAATCACCTTCGATCGCATAGACCACCCCACTAGTATCTGTCATGGCGGATTCGCCGCACTATTCCTAGACCCAATCATTGATGGATTTCACCTCACTCGATTCCTAATGGATGGCGGCAGCAGCCTGAACCTGCTTTATCAGGACACACTGCGCAAAATTGGTATAGACCCCTCAAGGATCAAACCCACAAAAACGACCTTTAAAGGTGTCATACCAGGTGTAGAGGCCCATTGCACAGGCTCAGTAACACTGGAAGTGGTTTTTGGATCTCCGGATAACTTCCGAAGCGAACAGTTAATCTTCGACATAGTCCCGTTCTGCAGTGGCTACCATGCACTGCTCGGGCGAACCGCATTTGCGAGATTCAATGCGGTACCGCATTATGCATATCTCAAGCTCAAGATGCTAGGACCTGGGGGGGGGGGTCATAACAGTCAATGGAAACACAGAGCGCTCTCTCCGCACGGAGGAGCACACTACGACCCTCGCAGCAGAAGCGCAAAGCAGCCTCTTAAGGCAATCCACTAGTTCGGCGATTAAGGACCCGGACACCTTCAAGCGCGCCCGGAGTAATCGGCAACAGGATCGCCTGGCACGTTCCGAGCTCTCATAGCAATGTGGGCCCCACCCCGGTCCCAGCCAAACGGCGAAATCCGTGCCACACGTACATAATTACACATTAAAAATACCATGGGCACATGCGGGGAGGGGGGCACGACTGCGGCACGCTCCAAGTCACGGCTTAAACCGCACTAGGGGCATCCTGCTTTGTTATTTTTCTCTTTCAGGACTTTAATCTCTGGAAACCCTGTCCGGCAGCATGATTGCTGAACATATGATGCAGCAACCAAGGAGGCAGAAAGCTACGTCACACCACGGAACTCCCAGGTGGATTACGATAACGAGTGAAATATTTGCTTTAATACTATTCCTCATCTTGCCCTTAGAAGGGACATGTCAAACAGTCCTACTTTTTGCTTATCGCACTCCTTGTATCATTCTGCTTTAACGCACCTTTTTGAATAAACAATGCATATCATGAAGACTATTATTGCATTCTTCCTTTATATATATATATATATATGTTCATTCACGACATCTAGCACCCGTACACTCTGGTATGGCCAATACGCTAGGGGCTTAAGCATACCCCATAATACGGCGTGAGAAGTCCGAACACTTTCGATAGTGCAGCACCCTGAACTTATATCATTATATGCATCAACTCCGAATCATGTCTTGGGTCAATAGTTGGGTTTGCCCGGCTCCCATGTTTTGGTACCTTATGTTCTGCTATATCGGCTAAGGTAGCACTGGGAGAACTACTGCGATTGTGCCCCGGTTCTGCTGGGCTAAGCACCTCAGTAGAGAAAGCTAAAACTGACTGTCATGATAAGGCGAGAGACTGGTCGCTGTTCAAGAGGTTTCGAGTCCCTAAAGACTTATGCCTCTTAGAGCGAGGAGTCGGCCCTGTCCGGCTTAAGGCGTGTATTGCATCCCGAATTCGACCTTCCGAATACTAGGGGCTTCGCCGAAATTTAAAATTATAGAATTCTATGGCTAAGTGAGAGTGATAATGCATTATAGTCCAATTGCCTTGTTCGTTGTGCTGAGCACCTCCCTCGAAGGACCCAACAATGGGAACAAGAGTGCTCAGGTTTATCCCGAACACCCCAGCACTCGTGGCATGGGGGCAGAAGCCGACGACTAGCCATCTCTCAGATTTGATAAATAGCCGAACAAAAGGTAATATTTTAAATTCAAACAAGCGTTGCATAGCGCATATGAACAAGTTTTCATAATACAAGATTACACGAGCAAGTTTATTCAAATATTACATCTTTCGCACACTCGTCCACTACAAGACGGGCACCCTTCAGGACACCCTCATAGTACATCTCGGGGTGGCGATGCTCCTTGCCCTGCGGCGGCCCCTCCTTCACCAGCTTCACGGCGTCCATCTTGGCCCAATGCACCTTGACACGGGCGAAAGCCCGGCGTGCACCTTCGATGTAGACGGACCGCTTAATGACTTCCAGCCGTGGGCAGGCATCCACAAGCCGCCTCACCATGCCGAAGTAGCTGTTGGGAAGGGCGCCGCCAGGCCACATCCGGACTATAAAGCCCTTCATGGCCTGCTCGGCCGCCTTGTGCAGCTCGACCAGTTGCTTTAGCTTGTCGCTCAGAGGCATAGGGTGTTCGGTCCCAGTATACTGAGACCAGAATAGCTTCTCTGTTGAGCTTCCCTCCTCGGCCTAGTAAAATTGTGCGGCATCCGACATGCTGTGGGGCAAATCTACGAATGCTCCTAGAGAGCTCCGGATTCGGGTAAGTAACAAGTAATTTACTTTCACATGCTTGCTTTGCATATAGAATGCCTTACCCGCCGCTATCTTCTTCATCGCATCAATCTCCTGGAGGGCCTTTTGGGCTTCGGCCTTGGCATTCTTTGTGCACTCGAGGGTCGCGGCAAGCTCGGACTCTCGCGTCTTCAAGTCAAGCTCCAACGCTTCGTGCTTTGTCACGAGAGCGTGGAGCTCTTGCTGCACCTCGCCCACCCATGCCTCCTACCTTTCCCGCTCGGTGCGCTCCTTGGCCGCTTTGTTTTCGGCCTCAGATAGCGCTTGCTTCAGGGCCACCACCTCGGTCGTGGCCTCTGGCAAATTTACGATGATCCTGTCATTTTGCAATCGCATTCTTTTTATATATATCCATAGACTAGGTACTACTTACCTTTGTTCTCCTCGAGCTGCCTCTTGGCAAGGCCGAGCTCTTTCTTGGACCCTTCGAGGTCCTGCTTCAGTGCGGCGACCTCCGCAGTTAGTGCGGCAAAGGCCAGCAGCGAAGCCTGCATACGCATATAGACATACTTATATTAGACTCCTGCAATATTGTTTGATCATATGTTCGGCTTTTCTTTGTGAACACCGAACAGAGCATCAGGGGCTATTATCTATGCGGTAATATTTTTCCTATATTTCATATACTTACCTCAAAGCCTGTTAGAAGGCTGGCACAGGCTTCAGTCAGTCCGCTCTTGGCGGACTGAACCTTCTGGATCACCGCACTCATAATAGTGCGGTGCTCTTCGTCGATGGAAGCGCTGCGAAGCGCTCCCAGCAGATTGTCCGGTGCCCCTGGATGGGCAGAGGTCACCGGCACAGCCGTCTTGCCCCTTTTGGAAGGAGGCCGCCTGTCCGAGTCCAGAACCACTGGGGGTTCCGGCGAGGTGTTCGACTGAGGGCCGAACTCGGAGCCCTCGGTAGCCTTACTCCCTCCGCTCCTAGAGTCCGGAAGGTCACCTTGAGGCGCCTCCGGGATTGTCTCCCCTCGACCCGGTGCCTCTTGAGACAATACCTCGGCATTGTCCGTAGGGCACGTGGAGGTGGCGGTCGGAAGTGGATCGCTATCCATATCCGACGAGTCCAAGGAGCCGCCCGACGAAGATACGTCAATACGGGCTTGGGGCGGTCTGCATAATCATATTCGGCATTAGGGAAAGCAGTGCGATGAAGGTATGCTATGAGTTACTCTGGTATCCGAATACTTACGACTTCGCCAGGGGCTTGGCCCTGAGCAGCCACTCGTCTTCGCCTTCGGCGGCGGTGGTGGAGTAGTCCGGAAGGAGGGTTCTCCCCTTCTTGGACCCTTCGCCCCCCGGTCAGGGCGTCCTTCCTTTTCTTGTCTCCCCCGACTGAAGGGGAGCTTCTTCATCTTCCTCCTCGTCTTCGGGGGAGGAGTGCCTCGCAGAGTTATCGGATGATGAGTCCGATAACCACTACTAGGGAAAACCTTATACACATAATCTTAGCAGCGCGGCATAAAAATAGGCGTTGCTGCTAAGTAGTAGCAGCACGGCTACGAAAATCTCGCTACTGGTGCAAACTTAGTAGTAGCGCGTGACGCTTAAACCGCGCTGCTACAAAAATCCACCGACAGTACACAACAACATAAGTTTACCAGTAGCGCGGTGCCAGGGAGCACGCTGCTGCTAATGCCATAGTAGCAGCGCGCTTTTTTGTCACCTCGCTGCTGCTAATTTTAAAATGTGCATAGGGTTGGCCCGTTTAGCAGTAGCGCGTGACAGGAAAGCGCGCTATTGCTACGCTCTTAGCAGCAGCGCGCTTTCTCTCCCGCGCTACTGCTAAGACGCAAGACCCACCACCTTTTCCACCTCCCCCTCCCCATCTCCTCTCCTCCCTTTCCCCTACCCTCCCACATCCTCCCTCTCTCACTCTTCTTCTTCCTCAATACTTCTCCCCCAATTACTCTCCCTCTTCTACCTACCTTTCTCTCTCTCTTCATTACTCCTAGCTATAACTACACCACCTCCATTAATTCATCTCCTTTCTCTTTTTCCTCGCCCCTCCACTAGTTGAAGTTGTCTCCTCCCAAATTAGCTACTAGGTAGATGTAGCATTTAGTTAAGTGACCTATTTGCCCCCTAACTAGGTCTTTCTTTGTCAAGAAGAGCTTTGTGCACTTTTGACCTCCCTACATCATCATCTCCACCGTGTGTTTGATCTCGAGATAGAGGTGTGATTAATATTTCATGCCTTTGCAAAATGGAAATATGTTTATGCATGTGTGTGTGATATTTTTATGGAAATTGTGTGTGTGGCATGAGTTGACGCCAAATTGTGCATTTGAGTTGCCTATGTTTTGCCGAAATGTCGATTTATTTCCGTTTTGGCGAATTCCGGGCAAACTCTAGATCTATATATGCCTACTTTTAAGGAAAGTCATGCCGAATTTTTGTATGACTTTGATGAATGCATGCATTTTTATAATCAATTTGTTTATTATTACCATGCAGAGTTCACGATGGTCAGTGGAACGATGGTGGACAGGTGGTTGCGGTCGGCGGTGCAGGACATGAAGGAAAATAACCTGATAGAGGTTTTATGTCCGTGTCGAAAATGCAAAGGAATAGTTTGGCTTGACCCCCATGTCGATGGTCGTGTCGAAGCGCACCTGCTCATGACTGGTTTCATGGATGGCTATACTCGGTGGATAATTGAAGATGAGGATTGTCACGACCGGTTTTCCAATAAAAATATTTATTGAGAAACCAATCTTTTGAGTCCAGTATGAGAGAAATCCTCCTCACTGGTAGACAAATTCTTGATACAATAAGCCAGTAGCATAGGATATATTACAGGGTTGAGCTAGGGCTGCTCAACAAATTATTACAAGCGCGCCAATAATTATACATAATGGCGGATATAACACAATGGTGTGGTGGCATGCTACTGACTCGAGGATAAAGTGATGGTGGAATAACACAGTGGGGAGTGTGATAACACGACTCTCAAACTGGCATCTCATCGAGCATCGAGGTGAGGCTCGATAAATTTATTCGGGTTGCGGAAGCGGATATAATACAGTGACCAAATCCAGGGTCGCACGAGACTGACTGGGATTCCTCTAGGCGTCGGACTCGCTATCGAACTCTTCATCCATGAGATCGCCTTCGTCAGCATCTGGCCAAATCAACAAGCCAGTGAGTACTTTGAAAGTACTCGCAAGACAGTTCGGACGTAAGATATAACAAATGCATGCATGAATGCGTCATGATTAATTCACCAATGTACATTTAAAGTATTAGCAGGCAAGGTAAGCAAAGAGGGAATCGGCGGTAGTCCACCTGAAATCCCGACAGAAATATAAATGGAAACC
>NC_041388.1:2366298-2383158 GCF_002162155.2 Triticum dicoccoides | reverse complement strand
CCAGACGTCGGGGCGACATCACAGAAAGGTCTTTAAAAGAAATGCCACAGTCGGACGTCGGGGCGACATCACAGAAAGGGCTTTAAAAGAAATGCCACAGTCGGACGTCGGGGCGACATCACAGAAAGGGCTTTAAAAGAAATGCCACAGTCGGACGTCGGGGCGATATCACAAAAAGGGCTTTATTCACAAGTAAATAATACTCATAATAAATATTCAATTCATGATAATAAACAGGTTAGTCCACCCACAGGAATAACATTTAACCGGACTTAGCACTCATGGGATTCACCGGAGTCTCTGTCATCAAACTGATACTGTTAGGACAAGATAATACGAATTTGGACATGGAATAGTTGATTCAAGGAATGTATGACTCTGCAGAGTTTGTACAAAATTTTTCCCACAGCCAACGGATTTCCGTAGTCACGAAGGACTTGTTCTGTTTACGGTTTTTCGGAAGAAAACACAGCTATCCAGTACACACCCATCCTACCTCTCGATGCCAGGACTCACCCTAGACATCGTGCAAGAAAAACTTTTGAGATGGGGAGATCACAATCTCGAATAGCATGGGATCAAATTTATATACGCGCGCTCTAAGGGGTGCCCCCCTCTCGGTCCCAACCGGAAACACCCATGCCCCCTGACCGGATGACTGGCTTTAATCCAGGGCCATGGAACCATCATCCCGGCCTCTCCTTTTGGTGTGTACCAGGAAAGCGGTTTGCAACTTACTAAACCATATTCCTTGCGGAAAACATGTGGTAGTACAGGGAAGGAAATGAGAGGAACTGGACCGATACGGTTTGACACTGAAGTCATATAGTCTGGCATAAGACTGGCATGCTACGACACTGCCATCTTACCCATCCTCATGCCAACACATGGCCATTCATACTCACATCCATCCACTTATGGATCATCGAACTCACTTACCTCAACATTGCATAAAATAACGTTCATCGGTATGCTCATCAACATGCCATGAAACTAACTAAATGCAAAACATGCCAAGACACTCATCATATCAAAATTTCAAACATGCTTGCCTGGTTCAGAGTAGTCGGAGCCTAGCTCGGTGAAGTTCGCGGCTCCGTCACCTCCTTCGGTATCTACGGTATAAAGAAAATATATGCGCTATCGTAAATACCAAGGGGTGCCCAAAAGGTATTCCAAATATTTTTCAAATAAATCTGATAAAAAACTAGACAAAATTTTAAAGAGAACAGAAAAAGAATCAATCAAAAATACCTTTCTGTTTAAAAGTTATAAGGGTTTTAATCCAGGGACTCATATGTAATGAAACAGAAAGTTTCCAGGGGCTAGTTTATAAAAACAGAAAACGCTTCGGCAGAAACTACGCCAGCCCAAAGGGAAAGCGCATTTGGCAGAAGGCGTTTTCAGAAAACGCTTCGTTTAGAAAGGACAGAGAGGCTGACAGCGGGTCCCACTTGTCATGTTTAAACTTTCAAATGGGAGGGACGAGGCTAGTCGGCGCCCGAGGGCTGCGGTGGTCGCCGGCGGCGATCCACGGCGAGGTAAGGGGATCGGAGGTTACCAACATGCTCACCGTGTCCTTCCGCAATGGTGGGTGGTGGTGTTCGTCGCCGGGGAGCACCACGTCGACGGCGGTCTCAACTCCGGTGGACGGTGGTTCGGGCGTGGATGGAGCTCGTCGGAGAGGACTGCAAAGGCCAAATTGATGAGGGGGTTAGAGTACTGGGTGTGAGAGAGGGCTACGGACGAGGTTTGGGCGCCGGAGATGGCCTCACCGGAGTGAATCAAGCTGGAGGCCGAGGCGGAGCAAGGCGGCCGGAGTTGGGGAAGGAGACCTCCTCGAGGTCCTCCTGGTGGCTTGGCAGGGTCCTGGGGAGGTGCAGTGAAGGTGCGTGCTCGAGGGCGAGCTCGGGTTCCTTTTTATAGGCGATTCTAGGCGGTGGCCGAGAACGGGGTTCTCCGGCGAAGCTTACGGCGGCGCAGGGCATTGGTCGGGGAGGATTAGGGGTCGAGCGCCGTCGTGGGGGTTCAATGGGTCCGTTTAGGTGCTAAACTGGCTGGGGTTTGGGTGTTTGGGTCGAGATCGACGGAACGGGGGTGGCGCGGCCTGTCGGCGGCAGGGAGCATGTTCCGTGCTTGCCGGGCCACGGTGATGGTCCCACGGGCGTGCGCTGGCATGCATGAGGCCAGCGGAGAGCCAGGGGGCTTTGGGCGGCGCTGAACGGCATTCTGCCGTGGTGTGCCTTCTGTCGGCCGCCACGGGAGGTCCGGACGCCTCAGAAGACGCCGGCGAGGGCGGGCCAGCGCGCCACCGACGCCAGGAAGGCTCCACGCACGCGTGTGAAGCTCCGGACAAGAGGGAGGGGCTGCGAGCATCGAGCCAAGTGCACTGTGAGCTTGTGACTGAACTCTGAAGAAAACGACACTGTAAAACTGAATTTTACTGAACTTTACTGAAAATGCAAAGAACAGTGCAGCTCAGGTGTTCGACAGAATGTTTTTGCAATCTAGGGATTTTTCCTTGAGCTGAAACTTGGTGGAGTGGCTACTCATTGCTCTAGTAGGCTGCATGATTTTTGGTGGAATTTTTGGAGGAGTGTAGATATGAATTTCACCAAATTTGGCAAATCTGGTCCAAACTTGCAGTGAGTGAAATTTGAAATTTTTGAAAAGAAGAAGAGTGGATCAAGATGGTTCTAGGTTGTGGGTACTAAAGACAATCCAGGGAAGTTGGTTTGGGACAAAAACTCAAAGGCAAAGTGGTACTTGCTTTGAAAATTACTTAGGCTCAAAATAAATGGCAGAAATGTTTTGGAAGATAAAATAATTGAAATAAAATCCAAAACTTGTTTGGACTTGTTGAGACAGAGGATTTAAATTGCTCAAAGGTGGAGGGAGGGTTTTGAGAAGATTTACTATAGGAGACATGGTAAAACCATGGGTGGTTTCAAAAATAAAGAAGTCCCAAAACTCCTAGGGTTTCTTTTTTTTTGAAAATAAATAAGTTTGAGAGGGTAACAACCAGAAGGAAAAGCTTCCAAAAATTCAACACCAAATTTGAAAGGGAAAAGAAAATCCTTGCCAAAGGAAAGGAAGTTTTTTAAGAGGAAGGATTTCTAGAAAAGAAATTTTAAACGCCCTCTTTTAAAATCCAACAAAGTTTTTGATGAAAACCAAATTAAAATTTTGGAGTGTCACAACACCTACCCCCTTAGGAAAAATCTCGTCCCCGAGATTTCAGCTGATCCTTAAGTAAGTGTGGATGCTCTGTCCGTAGAAAATCCTCTCTTTCCCAAGTTGCTTCACTGTCGGTGTGATTGCTCCACTGGACTTTGAAAAACTTGATGGTCTTCTGTCGGGTCCTCCTTTCAGACTCCTCTAATATTCTTACGGGACGTTCCTGATAATTGAGGTCTGGCTGCACGTCAATGTTTTCATGGGATACTTGTTTCTCTAGGTTGCTTACGCACTTCCTCAATTGCGAGACATGGAACACGTCGTGGACATCGGATAATTCCTCGGGTAAGTCTAGCTGGTAGGCTACCGTGCCTCTTCGTGCCCTTATACAGAAAGGTCCAATGAATCTTGGTGCTAGCTTCCCTTTAATCTTGAATCATTGCAATCCTCTCATAGGGGATACTCTCAGGTATACGAACTCACCGGGTTTGAAGCTGACCCTACAATGTTTCTGATCATAATAACTCTTCTATCGACTTTGAGCGGTCTTAAGTCGGTCTCTGATTAGCTTGACCTTTTCCTCGGCTTCTCTGAGCATGTCTGGTCCGAAGATGCGGCTGTCTCCGGTCTCTGACCAATTTAACGGGGTACGACATCTTCGTCCGTATAAAGCCTCAAATGGTGCCATTCGTAGGCTGGCCTGGTAGCTATTGTTGTACGCGAACTCGGCGTATGGCAGGCTTTCTTCCCAACTGGTTCCATATGTGAGGACACATGCTCTCAGCATGTCTTCTAAAACCTGGTTTACGCATTCGGTTTGTCCATCAGTCTGTGGGTGGTATGCGGTACTGAAGGCTAGTTGGGTTCCCAGAGCCTGTTGTAAATGCTCCCAAAATCTTGAGATGAACTGAGTGCCTCTGTCGGATATTATAGTCTTCGGGACACCGTGCAGACAAACTATGCGGGAAAGATAAATCCTAGCAAGCCTCTGAGTGGTGTGGGTCGTCTTTATTGGAATAAAGTGTGCCACTTTGGTTAACCTGTCAGTGATGACCCATATGGCATCATTCCCGTGTCGTGACCGAGGTAGTCCGACAATGAAATCCATCCCTATTTCATCCCATTTCCACTCAGGTATTTTGTTCGGTTGCAGTAGTCCGGCTGGTCTCTGATGCTCAGCTTTTATGCGTTGACATGAGTCGCAACATGCAATGAAGGTGGCTATGTCCCTCTTCATACCGTGCCACCAAAATCTTTCCTGAATATCTTTATACATTTTGGTTCCTCCAGGGTGGATCGAGTACGGGGCGGTGTGGGCTTCAGCTAAAATTTGCTGTTTAAGGTCTTCTATGTTTGGCACGCAAAGCCTTTCTCCGTACCATAATATTCCTTCATTGTCTATGACGAATTCCGAGGCCTTGCCCATACTCAACTTTCTTTTGATGCCTTCGATGCTGGTGTGACCGGGCTGAGCTCCTTTAATTTTCCCCACAAGGTCAGGTTGTATTTCCAAGTTTGATATGGTGCCTTCTGCTACCATTATCAAGTTGAGCTTGGCAAATTCTTGTTGGAATTCGGGCCTCAAGCTGTGCAGATTGTTTTCGTCGGAGCTGGGGTTCCGACTAAGAGCATCGGCCACTACATTTGCTTTTCCTAGATGGTAATGGATACCAACATCATAATCCTTTACCAATTCCAACCAGCGTCGTTGCCATAAATTTAGTTCTGGCTGCGTGAAAATATATTTGAGACTTTTGTGATCCGTATATATTTCACATCGATTCCCAAGTTCCATTCCTTGAGTGCATGAATAACTGCTGCCATTTCTAAGTCATGAGTGGGATAATTTTCCTCATGCTTGCGAAGTTGCCTTGAAGCGTAGGCGACAACCTTGCCTTCCTGCATCAACACGCATCCGAGACCCTTTCTGGACGCGTCACAATATACTTCAAAATTCTTGTGTATGTCGGGTACAATTAATACCGGTGCTGTCGTTAACTTCCGCTTTAGCTCTTGGAAACTTTTCTCGCAGGCTTCTGTCCATTCAAACTTCTTATCTTTCTTGAGTAACTGCGTCATAGGCTTGGCTATGGTGGAGAATCCTTCAATAAATCTGCGGTAATATCCTGCCATTCCCAAGAAACTCCGTATGTCTGTTACGCTGGCTGGTGACTTCCAGCCAAGTACGGCCTTGACTTTCTCTAGGTCCACTGCGATACCGTCTTGGGTCAGTACGTGGCCTAGAAAGCCTACTTGTCTTAGCCAAAATTCGCACTTGCTGAACTTGGCATACAATTGGTGTTTTCTGAGCTCTCCTAGCACAATCCTGAGATGTTCTGCGTGCTCTTCTGGTGTCTTGGAGTATACCAGAATATCGTCGATGAATACCACGACGAACTTGTCCATAAACTTCATAAATACTTTGTTCATGAGGTGAACAAAATATGCGGGGGCGTTAGTTAATCCAAATGGCATCACTGTGAACTCGTACAGTCCATATCTGGAGGTGAAGGCTGTTTTGGGGATATCTTCCATTCGTACCTTCAATTGATGGTATCCTGACCTTAGGTCAATTTTTGAGAATACCTTGGCCTGAGCGAGTTGATCAAACAAATCGTTTATCCTTGGCATCGGGTATTTGTTTTTGACTGTGACCATGTTAAGTGCTCGATAGTCAATACACAATCTCAGCGTTCCATCCTTCTTTTTGGCAAATAAAATTGGTGATCCCCAAGGTGAGGAGCTGGCTCGAATGTATCCTTTGTCTAGCAATTCCTTTATTTGTTTCTTCAACTCAACTAATTCGGATGGTGCCATTCGGTATGGTTTCTTGTATATGGGGGTGGTTCCTGGTGCGAGCTCAATGCTGAATTCTATCTGTCAGTCTGGTGGCATGCCTGGTAGCTCTTCAGGGAATACGTCTGGAAATTCACACACTACTGGAACCTTGTTTAGCTCAGAAACGTCCACCTTATTCAATCTCGGTTGCCGGGGTATCTTTCCCTCCTTGGCTGACACTCTTATTGTCTTCCCTTGGTGGTGTGTGAGAATTACGGTCCTGTTGAAACAGTCGATAAAACCCTTGTTGGTGGTTAGCCAGTCCATCCCTAGGATGACATCCAGTCCTTTATTTTCCAACACAATAAGATTTGCGTGAAACTCCAATCCTTCAAACTCAATGACCACATTCTGACAGTAATTCTGAGTAACTTGCTGAATCCCAGGGGACTTGATGATTATGGATTTCTCCAAAGGAAGCATCGAAAAATTATTTTGCAAAGCAAAACTTTTCGAAATGAAAGAGTGAGAAGCTCCAGAATCAAACAAAACCACTGCAGGTATTGTGTTGACAGGAAATGTACCGAGTACGATATCCAGAGCATTTTGTGCCTCCTCTTTGGTTACGTGGTTCAGATGACCCTTCCTGAGGTTATTGTTGGGATTGAAATTGTTTCGCTTGGGCGCTGAATTATTGCCGCCGTTGTTCGGCTTTGGGGTTGAGTTCCTAGGCTTGGGACACTGCTTGGCATAGTGTCCTTCCTCTCCACAGGCGTAACAAGTAACGCCGGGGCGATATGTGAACTCCTTGTCCCTTGCATGAAAATTCTTGATTGGGCGTGAGACATTGGATGAGGATTTGTGCGTCCCACCCTTTTGAAAATCTGTCTTGCTTCGGTGATTGCGAGCATGGTTAGTGTGGTCCCTTTTTCGCTTGCGGATATCTTCCAGACTGCGTCTCTCATTTTCCAGAGTAATGGCTTTGTCCACCAGTGTTTTAAAATCAGGAAAAGTGTGCACGACCAGTTGGCATTTAAGCGCGGGCGCCAGACCGTCAAGGAATTTCTCCATCTTCTTGATTTCAGTCATACGCTCTTCATTGGCGTAGCGGGACAATAGAGTAAATTGACTGTTGTAATCTGACACTGTCATGTTCCTTTGTTTGAGGTCATCGAACTCTCTCTTCTTGATTTTCATAATACTCTTAGGAATGTGTGCACCACGGAAACCTTCCTTGAAATCATCCCAGGTTATGTCATTTTCGTTGGGATGCATGTGCAGAAAATTCTCCCACCACGATGCGGCTGCTCCTGTGAGATAGTGCGGAGCATACAATACCTTTTCGGGGTCTGAACATTTTGCAATAACTAATTTCCTCTCCATATCTCGAAGCCAGTCCTCGGCTTCAAGAGGTTTGTCAGTGTGAGAAAATGTTTGGGGACGTGTCTTCTGAAGCTCAGATAACTTGGATTGCTGCTGATACTGTCCATGGTGATTCCCCATGTTGATGACTTGCTTCATCATTTCACGATGTTGTTGCTGACTCTGTTCATAAAGGCGGCACATTTGGGAAAGTGCCGTTTCACTGTTCTGTTGACTCGACTGCCCTTGTGTGAAATTGTTGCCTGGTTGAGTGTCATAATCTTCCTCTGGCGGAGTAGGCATGGAGCGAGTCCAAGGACGAGACATTTTTCACTCTGGGGATATATTTTGTAAAACTCATAAGAAAAGCGAAGATGGTCGCAAAAACAAATCCAAAATTGCACAAGGATGGCAAATAATTTAAATGACCAAGATCACTTAAGAAAACAAATCGAATTACGCACGGAGAAGGACTGCTCATTACATATCTTACACGCAGGCGATAATTATACAATACATGACTCAGGATATGCGTACATAATCCTGACATGTTATTTAGGCTAGTGCACTTCTCCAGTTCCTACATGATGCGCAAACAGGCTACTCCTCACAACCTATGTAGATATCTTACAAAGCGGTACATCGCATGACGGGCAAGCGCACTCAGCCGGAAATGTTGACGATCTCCTTGGCCCTGCCAAGGGTGAGGCGTAGTGAGGCTGGGGACTCGACCTCCTCCTCACTAATAGGCTCCAGACGTGAAGAGCTGCGTCGTGTAGATGGAGCGGGTGCCAGGGGCGGAGCAACACGAATAGGAGTAGGCACAACGGGTGGTGCAGTGCGCGCTGGAGTGGGCGCAATGGCCTGGTTGAACTCTTCGGTGGTAGGCAGGCGACGAGTAGGTGCATAAGATGCTGATGACGAGACAAAAGTCAGTGGGTGCGGCGGGCAGGAGCTCCCTCCTGTTGGCGGCACAGCCATGGACTGAGTCCATGCGGGCAGCTACGAAGTCGTCCACCAGGTTGTCGAAGGCTGCCTCCAGAGCCCAGAGATACTCAATAAGCATCTCAAAAGCCTCATCTCGTTCTCCTCTGGGGCAGGAAAATGCGTAGTGACAGGTGTAAGGCACATGGCATGGAAGATAGCGGTAGCGACGAGTCTTCATCGTGGGAAGGACATCCCTGAGGCGAGCTATCGCCTCACGGGCTGCCATCTGCATAGCATGCCTCTCCGCAGGCATGGCTCTTCCCATGAACCGGAAGCAGCATAACTCACCACGCCCTCCCCTGAACTGCACCGTGACCTGGTGCATGGTCAGACTGTCGTTGACCTTGTGCTGGAAGAGTGTGAAGACTGGGCGCACAGACGGCCCCATCGCGACCTGAACGATGAAGGAGAGAAGCTTGACGAACCCATCGGGCACGTTGGCGAAGGTCTGAGACTCGCAGCTGTTGTCGGCCATCTACAAAGGTAAGCAAAAATTCTGAATGGTCAGATCATAAATTTATGCTGACAGTCAGAAAATGACTACAATTGCAGAAATATAAATTGGCTCTATCATGCTAATAACCAATTAGCGATCGCACCTAGTGGCTTCCTACAGTCAGCCTGGCTCTAGTACCAAGCTTGTCACGACCGGTTTTCCAATAAAAATATTTATTGAGAAACCAATCTTTTGAGTCCAGTATGAGAGAAATCCTCCTCACTGGTAGACAAATTCTTGATACAATAAGCCAGTAGCATAGGATATATTACAGGGTTGAGCTAGGGCTGCTCAACAAATTATTACAAGTGCACCAATAATTATACATAATGGCGGATATAACACAATGGTGTGGTGGCATACTACTGACTCGAGGATAAAGTGATGGTGGAATAACACAGTGGGGAGTGTGATAACACGACTCTCAAACTGGCATCTCATCGAGCGTCGAGGTGAGGCTCGATAAATTTATTCGGGTTGTGGAAGCGGATATAATACAGTGACCAAATCCAGGGTCGCACGAGACTGACTAAGATTCCTCTAGGCATCGGACTCGCTATTGAACTCTTCATCCATGAGATTGCCTTCGTCAGCATCTGGCCAAATCAACAAGCCAGTGAGTACTTTGAAAGTACTCGCAAGACAGTTCGGACGTAAGATATAACAAATGCATGCATGAATGCGTCATGATTAATTCACCAATGTACATTTAAAGTATTAGCAGGCAAGGTAAGCAAAGAAGGAATCGGCGGTAGTCCACCTGAAATCCCGACAGAAATATAAATGGAAACCGATCGGGTGTCTGAAGCGACGCCTCGAAAGGTGAACAAATAAATAAAGGAGAAAATCATGCCACAGTCGGGCGTCTTAGCGACACCACATAAAGGGCTTTAAAAGAAATGCCACAGTCGGACGTCGGGGCGACATCACAGAAAGGGCTTTAAAAGAAATGCCACAGTCGGACGTCGGGGCGACATCACAGAGAGGGCTTTAAAAGAAATGCCACAGTCGGACGTCGGGGCGACATCACAGAAAGGGCTTTAAAAGAAATGCCACAGTCGGACGTCGGGGTGGCATCATAGAAAGGGCTTTAAAAGAAATGCCACAGTCAGACGTCGGGGCAACATCACAGAAAGGGCTTTAAAAGAAATGCCACAGTCGGACGTCGGGGCGACATCACAGAAAGGGCTTTAAAAGAAATGCCACAGTCGGACGTCGGGGCGACATCACAGAAAGGGCTTTATTCACAAGTAAATAATACTCATAATAAATATTCAATTCATGATAATAAACAGGTTAGTCCACCCACATGAATAACATTTAACCGGACTTAGCACTCATGGGATTCACCGGAGTCTCTGTCATCAAACTGATACTGTTAGGACAAGATAATACGAATTTGGACATGGAATAGTTGATTCAAGGAATGTATGACTCTGCAGAGTTTGTACAAAAATTTTCCCACAGCCAACGGATTTCCGTAGTCACGAAGGACTAGTTCCGTTTACGGTTTTTCGGAAGAAAACACAGCTATCCAGTACACACCCATCCTACCTCTCGATGCCAGGACTCACCCTAGACATCGTCCAAGAAAAACTTTTGAGATGGGGAGATCACAATCTCGAATAGCATGGGATCAAATTTATATACGCGCGCTCTAAGGGGTGCCCCCCTCTCGGTCCCAACCGGAAACACCCATGCCCCCTGACCGGATGACTGGCTTTAATCCAGGGCCATGGAACCATCATCCCGGCCTCTCCTTTTGGTGTGTACCAGGAAAGCGGTTTGCAACTTACTAAACCATATTCCTTGCGGAAAACATGTGGTAGTACAGGGAAGGAAATGAGAGGAACTGGACCGATACGGTTTGACACTGAAGTCATATAGTCTGGCATAAGACTGGCATGCTACGACACTGCCATCTTACCCATCCTCATGCCAACACATGGCCATTCATACTCACATCCATCCACTTATGGATCATCGAACTCACTTACCTCAACATTGCATAAAATAACGTTCATCGGTATGCTCATCAACATGCCCTGAAACTAACTAAATGCAAAACATGCCAAGACACTCATCATATCAAAAGTTCAAACATGCTTGCCTGGTTCAGAGTAGTCGGAGCCTAGCTCGGTGAAGTTCGCGGCTCCGTCACCTCCTTCGGTATCTACGATATAAAGAAAATATATGCGCTATCATAAATACCAAGGGGTGCCCAAAAGGTATTCCAAATGTTTTTCAAATAAATCTGATAAAAAACTAGACAAAATTTTAAAGAGAACAGAAAAGAATCAATTAAAAATACCTTTCTGTTTAAAAGTTATAAGGGTTTTAATCCAGGGACTCATCTGTAATGAAACAGAAAGTTTCCAGGGGCTAGTTTATAAAAACAGAAAACGCTTCGGCAGAAACTACGCCAGCCCAAAGGGAAAGCGCATTTGGCAGAAGGCGTTTTCAGAAAACACTTCGTTTAGAAAGGACAGAGAGGCTGACAGTGGGTCCCACTTGTCATGTTTAAACTTTCAAATGGGAGGGACGAGGCTCGTCGGCGCCCGAGGGCTGCGGTGGTCGCCGGCGGCGATCCATGGCGAGGTAAGGGGATCGGAGGTTACCAACGTGCTCACCGTGTCCTTCCGCAACGGTGGGTGGTGGTGTTGGTCGCCGGGGAGCACCACGTCGACGGCGGTCTCAACTCCGGCGGACGGTGGTTCGGGCGTGGATGGAGCTCATCGAAGAGGACTGCAAAGGCCAAATTGATGAGGGGGTTAGAGTACTGGGTGTGAGAGAGGGCTACGAACGAGGTTTGGGCGCCGGAGATGGCCTCACCGGAGTGAATCAAGCTGGAGGCCGAGGCGGAGCAAGGCGGCCGGAGTTGGGGAAGGAGACCTCCTCGAGGTCCTCCTGGTGGCTTGGCAGGGTCCTGGGGAGGTGCAGTGAAGGTGCGTGCTCGAGGGCGAGCTCAGGTTCCTTTTTATAGGCGATTCGAGGCGGTGGCCGAGAACGGGGTTCTCCGGCGAAGCTTACGGCGGCGCAGGGCATTGGTCGGGGAGGATTAGGGGTCGAGCGCCGTCGTGGGGGTTCAATGGGTCCGTTTAGGTGCTAAACTGGCCGGGGTTTGGGTGTTTGGGTCGAGCTCGATGGAACGGGGGTGGCGTGGCCCGTCGGCGGCAGGGAGCATGTTCCGTGCTTGCCGGGCCACGGTGATGGTGCCACGGGCGTGCGCTGGCATGCATGAGGCCACGCGGAGAGCCAGGGGGCTTTGGGCGGCACTGAACGGCATTCTGCCGTGGTGTGCCTTCTGTCGGCCGCCACGGGAGGTCCCGACGCCTCAGAAGACGCCGGCGAGGGCGGGCCAGCGCGCCACCGATGCCAGGAAGGCTCCACGCACGCGTGTGAAGCTCCGGACAAGAGGGAGGGGCTGCGAGCATCGAGCCAAGCGCACTGTGAGCTTGTGACTGAACTCTGAAGAAAACGACACTGTAAAACTGAATTTTTCTGAACTTTACTGAAAATGCAAAGAACAGTGCAGCTCAGGTGTTCGACAGAATGTTTTTGGCATCTAGGGATTTTTCCTTGAGCTGAAACTTGGTGGAGTGGCTACTCATTGCTCTAGTAGGCTGCATGATTTTTGGTGGAATTTTTGGAGGAGTGTAGATATGAATTTCACGAAATTTGGCAAATCTGGTCCAAACTTGCAGTGAGTGAAATTTGAAATTTTTGAAAAGAAGAAGAGTGGATCAAGATGGTTCTATGTTGTGGGTACTAAAGACAATCCAGGGAAGTTGGTTTGGGACAAAAACTCAAAGGCAAAGTGGTACTTGCTTTGAAAATTACTTAGGCTCAAAATAAATGGCAGAAATGTTTTGGGAGATAAAATAATTGAAATAAAATCCAAAACTTGTTTAGACTTGTTGAGACAGAGGATTTAAATTGCTCAAAGGTGGAGGGAGGGTTTTGAGAAGATTTACTATAGGAGACATGGTAAAACCATGGGTGGTTTCAAAAAGAAAGAAGTCCCAAAACTCCTAGGGTTTTTTTTGAAAATAAATAAGTTTGAGAGGGTAACAACCAGAAGGAAAAGCTTCCAAAAATTCAACACCAAATTTGAAAGGGAAAAGAAAATCCTTGCCAAAGGAAAGGAAGTTTTTTAAGAGGAAGGATTTCTGGAAAAGAAATTTTAAACACCCTCTTTTAAAATCCAACAAAGTTTTTGATGAAAACCAAATTAAAATTTTGGAGTGTCACAAGGATGACGATGTTGAGGATGCCGACGGGGCAGGCAATGATGACACAGGGCAAGAGGAAGAGATGATCGATAATGGCGGCGGGGAAGAGGCCGGACATGGCGGCGGAGAAGGGGCCGGACATGGCGGCCGAGAGAACGACATGGACTCCACGTAGCAGAGTTCATCGGTACTAAGTTCAATCGTGTGGGACCCTCATGTTCAAGCATTGCTTCGCAAGGAGACGAGTACTGAGAGAGCTACTTCTAGAGAGGAGGCTAAGCTGGAGCAACTGGTGGTAGACTCGACCACTCCATTGTATGATGGTTGCAATCCTGAGGTGACCCGCTTGAGTTTCACGTTCCAAGTGCTGAAGACGAAGGCTAAAAACAAATGGACCGACACTAGCCTCGATGAGCATCTCAAGTACCTAAAGGATGTTCTTCCCGAGGGTAATCTTTGTCCTAGTAGTGTTGATGAGGCCAAGAAGATCGTGTGCCCTCTTGATCTGCCACACGTTAGATACCATGCATGCATCAATGATTGCATAATTTATCGGAAGGAGCACGCGGAAAAAACAAGTTGTCCGGTGTGCAATGCTTCTCGATACAAGAAGGCCGGGAAGAAATGTCCCCAGAAAGTGGTGTGGTACTTAACAATCACTCCCCGTCTCCAGAGGTATTTTGTAGATCCCAAGGAAGCAAAGCTAATGCGCTGGCACGTGGAGAGGAAGAAGCCCGACGATGGAGATGATCCGAAGCTGAGACACGTCAAGGATGGAAGCCAGTGGAGAGTGTTGAACATCTTCTATCGGTATTTTGAATGTGATGCAAGGAACATCGTGCTTGGCGCGTGTACCGATGGCATGAATCCGTTTGGCAACCAGAGCACCAACCATAGCACATGGCCCGTGTTTGTATGGATGTACAACCTCCCCCCTGGTTGTGCATGAAATCGAAGTACATTCACATGAGCATGCTTATTCAAGGGCCAAAACAACCAGGAAATAATATTAATTTGTATCTGGGGCTACTTCAGGAGGAGTTAGACACGTTATGGAAAACACCGGCCAAGACATGGGATGCCAGTAAAGGCGAGTATTTCAACATGAGAGCCGCGTTGATCACGACAGTGCACGACTATCTTGGTTACGAATATGTGGCAGGCCAGGTGTGCCATGGATATTGCGGATGCACGCGGTGCATGGATGATACGACGTCTCAGCAGCTAACATCAAGGAAATATGGCGGGTCTGGGAAAATCGTGTACATGGGGCATCGAAGATGGCTCGAACAGGACGACCCATGGAGAAACCGTGGAGATCTATTCAATGGTCACGCTGAGCATCGAGGACCTCCACGTAAGCGGAGCGGTGCCGAAATCGATGAGCTGTTAAAAAACTGGAAGGAGTGCCCCGCGCCGGGAAAGACGATGAGAAAGGCGCCGGAGCCGCTGCTGAAGGTATGGAAGACGAGGTCTGTGTTCTGGGACTTGGAGTACTGGCACAAACTTGATACACCTCATTGCCTTGATCAAATGCATATCTGTAAGAATGTCCTTGAGAGCTTGCTCGCAACACTGATGAACATGCCAGATAAGACCAAGGATGGGCCGAAGGCAAGAAAAGACTTGCAAGATTTGGAAATCAGGGAAGATCTGCACATGCCGCCACGTAAAATGTCAGACGAGACAGAGACGGAGACAGAGGCACAGGAGAAGAAGGGCAAGAAAATAAAGAATGAGGATTATTGCCCCCCTTCTTGCTTCACCTTAAGTCAGGCTGAGATCAATCAATTCTTTAAGTGCCTTACCGGAGTCAAAGTTAGTTCTGGTTACTGTGGCAAGATAAGTAGATATCTAGACACGGACAAGAAAAGATTCAGCGGGATGAAGTCTCATGACTGTCATGTGATGATGACGCAGATATTACCTGTTGCCCTTAGAGGGATAATGGACAAGCACGTCCGTGACACGCTTATTGGTCTCTGCAACTTTTTTGATGTCATCTCTCCAAAGTCGATCAGTGTGAAGCAGCTCCGAAGGCTACAGGAAGAGATCGTTGTGATACTGAATGAGCTTGAGATGTACTTCCCGCCCGCGTTCTTTGACGTGATGGTGCATCTGTGTGTCCATATTGTGGATGACATAATAGACCTGGGGCCGTCATTCCTACACAACATGATGCCATTTGAGAGGATGAATGGGATCATCAAAGGATTCGTTTGTAACATGTCCCGTCCGGATGGAAGCATCGTCCAGGGCTATTTGACACAAGAGTGCATCTCTTTCTATGAGAATTTTCTATATGGCGCAGACCAGCCGCCTGGTGTTATTGTTGGTTTACCCATTAACAAGCACGATGGGAGGCTCGAAGGAGAAGGTCACTGCAAAGGTTGCAGGGAACTGCATGTGGCATACTCAGATCGACGCAACGACTTTGACAGAGCAAACTTGGTAGTGCTACAACACCTAGACGAGGTAGATCCTTTCGTGGCACTGCACAAAGAAATTATCGCAAAGAAGTATCGTGACTGGGGGGCTATGCAGGACGGACGCCGAAGTTACTAGAGAGAACAACTCCACTTTCCTGCATTGGTTCAAAGAGCATATTATTGCTAATCCCCCGGAGGAGGGCTCTAAGGACGGATTGCTCATATACGCCTTAGCACATGGCCCCTCGCCCAACCTCATAACCTATCAGGCATATGATATCAACGGATACACGTTCTACATGGAGGCCAAAGATATGGACAGTGATGAATATCAGAACTCAGGGGTGACGATGGAATGCATGACCGGCAGCGACAACGGCGCAACTAAACGATTTTATGGAAGGGTCGAGGAGATCTGGGAGCTTGACTACTCTGGACTACACAACACGACGATGTTCCGTGTCAGATGGGCTAAGAATGTCGAAAGAGAAAGCCGGATTTTCACTACCATGACTATACCCGACGCCAAGAGTGCTACCGTGAACGCTATCGCAAAAAACGAGCCATGGGTACACGCTAAGCACGTGACACAATGCTTCTTCATAACCGACCCATGCAATCCCAGTCGTGTTGTCGTGAGGAAAGGCAAAAGAAACATCATTGGAATGGATGGAGTCGCCAACGAGGAAGACTATGATCAGTACGGCAACCCAATGAGGGAAGATGACGATGATGATGAAGTATACGTCAAAAGAAGAATCAATACTACATTACCAAAGAAAAAATCGTACTCCATGGAAAAGGCAAAGTCACAATGAGGGGCTCAATTATTCTTCGACGAACAAGAAGGGAAAGAAGCTGACTCAAAAATGAAAACGTCAGCGCTGAGGAATCGGTCAAATTATGTAATATATATATATATATGTTCCTATTTTGTATACACACTTAATTAGCCATTATTATGCATGGGTCCAATGATGTAATATATATATGTTCCTATTTTGTATACACACTTAGCCATTATTATGCAAGGGTCCAATGATGTAATATATATGTTCCTATTATGCTGAGGAAAAGAAAAAAGGGAACCTGGTTATAGCAGCAGCGCTTTAGTGAAAAAAGAGCTACAACTAGTCAAGGTAGCAGTAGCGGTTTCTGCAGAAAATCGCTACAGCTAATCAAGGTAGCAGTAGCGGTTTCTGCAGAAAACCACTAGAGCTAGTCGAGGTAGTAGTAGCGCGTTTCGTGTAAACGCGCTACTGCTACGTCCACTTAACCCAAAATTCTCCCTCTCCCTGCTTCAACCCGCCTCTTTCCCCCCAAATCCCCACTCTCTCTTCCCCGGCCCCGTCGCACCACCGCGCCCGCCCCCGACCTCGGCGCGCTCACCCCCGACCCC
>NC_041388.1:2311777-2365653 GCF_002162155.2 Triticum dicoccoides | reverse complement strand
CTCCCCTCCCAACCTCAGCCGTCGTCGGGCCTGCCTCCTCGCCCTGCACCCTCTGTAAACCACCCCCCCTCTCTCTCTGCTAGCTAGGGTTAATTTACTTAGGTTTTAGTTATGTTAATTAGGTTATCTATTTAGTTATGAATTTAGATAGGTTTCAAAATTTGCTGAATTTACCACCAAATTGAACTGGACATGTGATATGTGGATATGTCATGTTTTGGACATGTCATGTTTTGGTAAATGATCCAAGTTGCCTATGTTACGCCGAAATGTTGATTCATTTCCGTTCCGGTGAATTTCAGGCGCTTGATATGTCCATTTTTTAGCAAAGGTCATGGCGAAATTTCCCGTGAATAAAGGCATGATTTGTGCTACATAGTTGGCATATCGAGTGCTGGCACATAGATTTCTTTTTTATCTCATTTCTCATTTATTCATACTTTTAGAAATAAATGAGGACACTTAATCATAGGAAACATGTCGAACAACAAAGAAACTGGGTCTTCTGACCAAGATGCAGACGAGATGGATTATGAGGGTGAACAAGACTACCTCGACTTTTTGACTGGTAAGCAAGGTTTGCAGGTCCGCCTCGATGATGGTACTGACGCCGACACCGACACCGACGGTGCCGGCACCGATGGCGGCGCCGAGACCGGTGGGGAAGGTACCGCCGGAGAAGATACCGGCGCCGATGCCGGTACCAAAAAGAGGCATAAGGAGCAGAGGATACGAAAACCTAACAAACTAGGGATTGACCAACTTGTGATCACAAAGATGGCACCTGGCAAGTTTGAGCCGTTAGAGCCGGAAGAACCTTGCAAGTGCTATGGGAACCAGGTAGGATGCATCCTACAAGAATGCGCGAGCATCAATGATGATGACTTAAGGAGTAAAGAACATTTGATGCAGTTGCTCCTAACGAAGTTGCACAAGAGATTCAAGTTCCCCGATTGGGATGATAACATAGAACAACCGTGGGATGATCCAAAGATGAAAAAGATTAACAATCACGCCATGGGCATGTTCAGCAATGATTTGGCCTCCTGGAAATCGAGGGTGAAACGAGCTATTGAGGCTAAGGAACCCCTGTCCAAGATTCTGGAGGAAAATCCGACACTTACGGAAGAGGAGTTCGAAAAGTTCAAGGACACTTGCGCTACCAAGGACGCCAAGGCTAAGGCTGCGAAATTCAAGAGCCTTCAGCAAAGGAACACGGGGAAGCATCGACTTGGAAGCCGTGGCTACCTCAGTAAAACGCCCATATGGGATAAGGAGGACGCGGAACATGAAGCCGCGGGTCTCCCAGACCCCTTCGCGAAGTTCACCAACCACTTGGATCATGACTTCATCAGGGCCCGCTATAAATGGGACAAGGAGAAAAAGGTTTTTTACACAGACAAGATCACAAGGAAATTGATTAGACTACTGGAGAAGCAACACCAGCTTGCAGCCGAAAACCCTACTTCTCCGATGAGGCCCAAGTGGGACACCCCTCTCAACCGGGCCTTGAACGAACTTAAGGGACTCCCTTTGGGCCAGCGGCCGCAATATGGTCATGTGCACGGCGCTGGAGATGGCGCCACATGGAAGGTGTTTTACAATGAGGGCCCGTAGGCCAAGAAGCAAAAAAAGAAGTTTAGTCAGGCGGACATCGACGCGAAGGTGAAGCTTGCGGTCGAGAAAAAAGCAGCTGAGGACGCGAAAAAAGCAGCCGAGGAAAAATATGAGTTGCTACAGCAGGCAGTCAATGCAGCTGTAACTGCCTGCACAAATGATTTTGCTACTAACTTGGTTCCAGTTATCATCAACTGGACGAAGGAAAATCTAGACAAGACGGTACATGATTTCCCGTTGCCCAGTTTCGTCGGGAGCAACTCCATGAACAACAACACCATCGCACCATCACTTGCTCACGCAACTGGGCCTCCTCTCGCAGCCGCTCCCGCTCATAGCAGCCCGTCCTCAGTCTCTGGCGCGCTTGGTGGGCCTTCATCTTTGGTTGAGCTCGACGCCGTCACGGTAATTACATGTCGCACCAACATATATATATATATATATATATATATATATATATATATATATATATAATATTCCATTTTTGTTGCCTTTCGGATGTTTTACGCCACAGACATATATGTTTGCAGGCAAAAGAAACCCCGTGCACCATACTCTACTTGATCAAAGGACAGAAGGTGGACGTGGGAAAGGGGATGATAATGGACCCCTTGCAACCCACGTTCCACAACCAGCCGATCCCTGCTGGGCACTTCAAGGTTAGCTTGTCCAGTGTGATATCGGGGCACGAGGATTTGCCTCCTCCAGTACAGCATGTGGGAGCGGACGACGAGACCCCGCCGTGGATTGCAAGCTGCAAGGGTTGGGTGCTGCTATGGCCGAAGAATCTTATTCGTCTGGAGCCGGCCGAGAGCACACCAATAACCACACATCAACAAGCATGTGCGGAGACCACCACCCCGCCTATGCAATTACCAGCTCCTGTAGTGCCAGGTGAGAGCGGCAGACGACATGATGAAGGGGGTGCAATAGTGCTGGCTGATGTAATTTGTCCTGTAGAATAGAGAATGGATGATGAGACGGAGGTCGACCCTATGGATTTCCTCAATACAAACGCGTATGATTGTGACATAGAATTGATGAGTCAACCATATGATGAATCGGGCTATCAACTTGCTAATGAGGATATGGATGATATGCCCGGGCAGGAAGGTCGTAGCAGGGATTGCAAAAAGTCTCTCTTCATGAAATCCTCACAGGACACGCCTGAAGATGCCGCCTCAACATAGGCTCAACTATCCCAGCACGAGGGTCGTACAGTACTTAGCCCGGGAACACTGGGGCAGGGGTTAAGGAAGGGTCTAGAAGGTGTGCCCAAGAAAAAGGAGAGAAAGAGATCGCCGAGGATAGCTGCCTCCAAACAAGCCAGAGCACATAGCAGCCAAACGATGCATTCTGAAGAGCGTGTACCCGTGAAAGGTGCGGCCATGTTCCATCTCACGGGCGAGCTGATGCTACCACCGAAACCACTGGAGGCACTATCAAGGGATCTCAAGAGACTGCATGACCATGTGCTGTCGACTGAGAAAAACCTAGTAGCCTCAAAGGATCCAGGATATCCGACATACGCGGCTCGTGTGCCTGAGGGGAAGTGCTATGTCGAGACACAGCCCGCGAAGGTGTTCTTCCTGCGGTTTGACCATATCTTTGAGATGTTTCTGACAAGGCGGCTCGATTTTACATTCGTCCGCCTTTTTGCGCTACATATGAGCTCTGTCATGAACAATGAAGAAGTCTCGCAAATCTGTGTGGCGGATCCGTACTACATGCACGAGTCTTTCTTGAGTCTTGGCGACTTTGAGCGTGAAACTGCTAGGGACTACCTCCAAAACTTCATGGTACAGAATAAGGACCAGGAAATTGTCCTCGTGCCTTATCATCCAAAGTAAGTCAGTTTCGAACAACCCTTTCATACATTTCAATCATTCCTTCTCTCTCTATGGGGAATAATTTGAGGTGTCTTTTCCCTGCAGCAACAGGCGCGCCGTCCTTATCGTTCTTTATCCGCAAGTCTCTCACGCCGTGTATTTTGACCCTTCCAGAGACTACGAGAAAAAAGACTACACCCACATAATGAATATTCTAGATGATGCTCTCCAAGGCTTCAGCTTTAGAGGTGGCCACATGCAGATCAGGAAACAAAGGAACAAGAAGATGGGTTTCGCGCATAAAACTACCTTCTCCTGCATCCAAGTCCCAAACCCAAGCAAGAAGGATGGATTGTACATCCTCCATCTCATGAATCAGTTCAACACGGATCACCAAAAGCTTCGCATGAGAAGCAGAAATGATGATCATATCCACAAGTGGCTAGAATCTCATGGAGAAGCGGATTATAAACTTAGAGATGACTTCTTTCGCATCCAAAGCGACATTGCGACGATCATCATGAAAGAAGTCGTCGATGAGAAGGGGATGTTCCACCAGGGCCCTATATCGCGAGCTGACATCCGAACTCGCATAGGCATGCAACGTCTAGACCTCACGCCGTTCAAGAAGCTAGGGTCCATCCTCGTTGATATGGAAGGATGGAACTTCTAGTGATTTATGATGCCGATGATGATGATATGTGTTGGTTGAACTTGTATACTATTTGTAGTGATGCAACTTTGTGATGTCCACGATCCCTGCTGAACTTGCGTAACGCTACTTTGTTAGTTTGCGTACGATGACCTGCATACCTCTAGTTAATTAATTTGCGTACTGTATGTTGCATCTAGTTGCTAACCATTTCTTTTTCGGTGTTCTCTAGTATATTTTGTTGCATATATATGATTGTACATCCTCTTCATGAACATGCATCTCTAACAGGTACCTAGTTTCTTGATGGCGAGATGGAACTGCTATGTCGTGTACAAAGGGAAGGTTCCGAGGGTGTACAACGAGTGGCATGAGTGTCAGGCGCAAGTGAATGGGTTCTCGGACGCCAGCCATAAAGGCTTCAAAAGCAGACAAGAAGGAGAAGCTAGTTACTTGAGGTTCACGCTGCGCGAGAGAGGACTCGTAACCGCCATCTCATGTACTGCATAGTTTCGCTCTCACTCATAGTGATAGCTCTTCTCGCGTATACCTTTGTTTAGATGGATGACGTTGTAGTTGCAAGTATTCGAGACTTGCATGTATCGCTATTTTCGAGATGATGACAAGATACCACTTTGTGTTGGATGATGATTATGACGAGACTATTTGTATGTATATGCTATGATTACATTTGTGGTCTCGCAGGCATTTGTATGTGTATCATGATGACATTTGTATGTGCTAAAGATTCTTCTATAAAGCATGTTCAAATACAAAACAAATATGCCGAAAAAACAAAAAACTACTAAAATTAGCAGTAGCAAGTGCAGAAAAGTTAGCAGCAGCGCGGTTGTAGCAGTAGCGCGCACAGGGGAAGCGCGCTATAGCTATTAGCAGCAGTGAGGTTCCTTTAAGTGCGCTGCTGCAGCAATTGTGTAGCAGTAGTGCGGCTGGACCAGCGCTACTGCTATACGTTAGCTGTAGCGCCTTATTGGTAGCGTGGGTACCCGCGCTGCTGATAGGCCTAAAACCCACGCTGCTGCTAACCTTTTCCCTAGTAGTGAACACCTGGCGTCAGGAACTCTTTCGGGTTCCCTTGGCCTTCTTGCTCTTCTCCGCCACCTTGTAAGGAGCCGGAGTCAGCATCTCCGTCCGGAGAGCGTCCGTAGTGTTTTCGGGCAGAGGGGCCAGACAATTAATCTGCCCCGACGTCTCCACCCAGTCCTGTCAAAGCCATGGAGCTTAGACCCCGCACATGATTAAGCTAGGGGAAATAAATATCCTACTGGATGTATAGAACTCACCGAATGCGCTAGGCGCTTCGCGCTTAGCCCGCGGTCGTTGGTGAGAGAGGAAGGGACCTCGGCGCCCTTGAACAACACCCTCTAGACGTCCTTGTGCGTCGTGTCGAAGAGCTCGCTCAGAGTCTGGTTGAGGGAGTCCTGGATTAGGGGTGTCCGGATAGCCGGACTATACCTTCGGCCGGACTCCTGGACTATGAAGATACAAGATCGAAGACTTCGTCCCGTGTCCGGAAGGGACTTTCCTTGGCATGGAAGGCAAGCTTGGCGATACGGATATGTAGATCTCCTACCATTGTAACCGACTCTGTGTAACGCTAGCTCTCTCCGGTGTCTATATAAACCAGAGGGTTCTAGTCCGTAGGACGAACAACAATCATACCATAGGCTAGCTTCTAGGGTTTAGCCTCTCTGATCTTGTGGTAGATCTACTCTTGTACCACCCATATCATCAATATTAATCAAGCAGGACGTAGGGTTTGACCTGCATCAAGAGGGCCCGAACCTGGGTAAAATATCGTGTCCCCTGCCTCCTATTACCATCCACCTAGACGCACAGTTTGGGACCCCCTACCCGAGATCCGCCGATTTTGACACCGACATTGGTGCTTTCATTGAGAGTTCCTCTGTGTCGTCACTTTTAGGCCTGATGGCTTCTCCGATCATTAACAACGATGCGATCCAGGGTGAGACCTTTCTCCCCGGACAGATCTTCGTATTCGGCGGCTTTGCACTACGGGCCAATTCGCTTGGCCATATGGAGCATATCGAAAGCTACGCCCCTGGCCATCAGTTCAGATTTGGAAGTTTAAACTACATAGCGGACCTCCACGGAGACTTGATCTTTGACGGATTCGAGCCGCAGCCGAGCGCGCGCACTATCACGATGGGCATGATCTAGCTCTGCCGCCGAACAGTGCCCTAGAGGCCGCACCCGCATCAGCTCCCACCCTTAATTCGGAGCCAACTGCGCCAATCGAGGATGGGTGGTTGGACACCGCCTCGGGGGCTGCAATCTCTATGGCGATCAAGTCGAACACCAGCCCTATTCTCTGCGAAGCCCGTGACTCCAAGGAGCCGAACTCCTCTCCAGACTCCGAGCCCTCCGTGCCCCTACTGATCGAACCCGATTGGGCGCCAATCATGGAGTTCACCGCCGCGGACATCTTTCAACACTCGCCCTTCGGCGATATTCTGAATTCACTAAAGTCTCTCTCTTTAGGAGAGCCCTGGCCGGGCTATGGTCAGCAAGGTTGGGATGCGGATGATGAAGAAATTCAAAGCCCACCCAGCACCCACCTCGTAGCCACTGTCGATGATTTAACCGACATGCTCAACTTCGACTCCAAAGACATCGACGGTATGGACGCCGATGCAGGAGACGATCAAGAACCAGCGCCTATAGGGCACTGGAAAGCCACCTCGCCGTATGATATATACATGGTGGACACCCCAAAAGAAGGCAATGGCGATGGAACAGCGGAGGACGACCCCTCCAAGAAGCAGCCTAAGCGCCAGCATCAGTGGCGCCGCTCTAAATCCCGCCCAAACAAAAACGGTGATTCTGGCACGGGAGATAATAACACCCCAGACAGTGCCGAAGACAACCACCTCCAGCAAGATTCATCACAGGAGGATGGAGAAGCCAGCCCTCATGAGAGAGCTGCAGATAGAGAGGTTGAGGACGATAATTATATGCCTCCCTCCGAAGACGAGGCAAGCCTCGACGATGATGAATTTGTCATGCTGGAGGATCCCATCGAACAAGAGCGTTTCAAACGCAGGCTTATGGCCACGACGAGCAGCCTCAAGAAAAAACAACAACATCTTAGAGCTGATCAAGATTTGCTAGCCGACAGATGGACTGAAGTCCTTGCGGCCGAAGAGTATGAACTCGAACGCCCCTCCAAGAGCTACCCAAAGCGCAGGTTGCTACCCAGACTAGAGGAGGAAGCACCTAAACCTACATCACCAGCGCATGATGCGGCCGATCGGCCACCCCGTGGCCGCGACAGAGAAGCCTCTTGGCCCTCCACTCAAGCCGCACCCCGGCGCCACTCAAAAAATACCAAGGCATGGGAAAATGCGCCAGACCTGCGAGATATATTGGAGGACAAGGCAAGGCAAACTAGATCGATCTACGGATCGCGTGGGCGCCCCACAGCACGAGACGGTAATCGTCACTCTGGATACAGTCAATCCGGCCGGGCCAAACACAGTAGACAAAGATCATTTGAGCTGCGTCGTGATATAGCCCAATACAGAGGCGTCGCACACCCACTATGCTTCACAGATGAAGTAATGGATCATCAAATCCCTGAGGGTTTCAAACCCATGAACATCGAATCATATGATGGCACAACAGATCCCGCGGTATGGATCAAGGACTATCTCCTTCATATCCACATGGCCCGCGGTGATGACCTAGACGCCATCAAATACCTCCCACTCAAGCTTAAAGGACCAGCTCGGCATTGGCTTAACAACTTGCCAGCAGAATCAATTGGTTGTTGGGAGGACCTGGAAACCGCATTCCTCGACAATTTCCAGGGCACTTATGTGCGACCACCAGACGCCGATGACCTTAGCCACATAATTCAGCAGCCAGAGGAATCGGCTAGACAATTCTGGACATGGTTCCTAACCAAGAAAAATCAAATCGTCGACTGTCCGGACACAGAGGCCCTAGTAGCCTTCAAGCATAACATCTGCGACGAGTGGCTTGCACGGCACCTAGGACAGGAAAAGCCGAAATCTATGGCAGCCCTCACGACACTTATGACCCACTTTTGCGCGGGGGAAGACAGCTGCCTAGCTCGCAGCAATAACATGACCAAGAGCCCTGGTAATTTGGATACCAAGGACAGCAGTGGCATGTCGCGTCGCAACAAGCAAAAGCGCCGCATTAACAGCGACAATGCTGAGGATACGGTAGTTAATGCCGGATTCAGAGGCTCTAAACCCGGTCAGCAGAAAAAGCCATTCAAAAGAAATACTCCGGGCCCATCCAGTTTGGACTGAATACTCGACCGCTCATGCCAGATACATGGCACCCCCGAAAAACCAGCCAATCACACCAACAGGGATTGTTGGGTGTTCAAGCAGGCGGGCAAGTTAAATGCCGAAAGCAGAGATAAGGGGCTGCATAGTGATGACGAGGAGGAGCCCCAGCCACCGAACAACAATGGACATAAAGGTTTTCCCCCACAAGTGCGGACGCACAAGAGTCCTTATGGACGGCGGCAGCAGCCTGAACCTGCTTTACCAGGATACAGTGCGGAAAATGGGCATCGATCCCTCGAGGATTAAACCCACTAAAACGACCTTTAAAGGCGTCATACCAGGTGTAGATGCCGACTGTACAGGCTCAGTTACACTTGAAGTGGTCTTCGGATCTCCGGAAAATTTCTGAAGCGAGGAGTTAATCTTTGACATAGTCCCGTTCTGCAGTGGCTATCACACACTGCTCGGGCGAACCGCATTTGCCAAGTTCAATGCAGTGCCTCACTACACATACCTCAAGATCAAGATGCCAGGCCCTCGAGGAGTCATCATGGTCAATGGAAACACCGAACGCTCTCTCCGAATGGAGGAGCATATGGCGGCTATCGCAGCGGAAGTACAAAGCAGCCTCTCAAGGCAATTCTCCAGTCCGGCCATTAAACGTCTGGACACCGTCAAGTGCGCTCGGAGTAACCTACAACAAGACCGCCGGGCACGTTCCGAGCAAGCGTAGCAATGCGGCCCCAACCCCAGCCCTCGCGAACTTGCGAAACCAGTGTTGTGCATACATAACTACGCTCTGGAAATACCATGGGCAAAAGGGGAGGGGCACCATCACGGCACGCTCGAAACGCGGCTTAAACCGCACTAGGGGCTGCTGATTTCTTAATTTTCTCTTATTTTCAGGACTCCATTCTTCGGAAGGCTTGTCCGGCAGTACAATTGCCGCACAAACGATACAACCAGGGAAGCAGAAAACTACGCCGCACTATGGAACTCTAAGGTGGTCTCTATAACGAGCAGTATACCTGTTTCACATAACATTCCGCAGCTTGCCCCTGGAAAGGACATGTTAAATAGTCCCATCTTTTGCTTATTACAGTATTTGTATCATTCTGCTTTGATCACAGCTTTTTTAAATAAACAATGCATAGCTTCCGTCTATTATTGCATTACTTTTTTTATGAATATATGTTCATTAATGACATGTTGCACCCGTACACTTTGGTACGGCCAATACGCCAGGGGCTTAAGTACCCCACAATATGGTGTGAGAAGTCCGAACACTTTCACAACTGCGGCACCCCGAACTTATAGCATTATATGCATCGGCCCCGAATCATGTCTTGGGTTAATAGTTGGGTTTGCCCGGCTCCTATGTTTTGGTACCTTACGTTCCGTTCTATCGGCTAAGGTAGCACTAGGAGAACTGCTGTGATTGTGCCCCAGTTGAGCTGGGCAAAGCACCTCAGTAGAGAAAGCTAAAACTGACCGTCATGATGAGGCGAGAGCTGGTCGCTGTTCGAGAGGTTTTCGAGTCCCTAAAGACTTATGCCGCTTAGAGAGAGGAGTCGGCTTTGTCCGGCCTAGGCGTGGATAGCGCCCCGAACTCGGTCTTCCGAACACTAGGGGCTTCGCCGAAATTTAAAATTATAGAATTCTATGGCTAAGTGAGAGTGTTCAAGCATTATAGTCCGATTGCCTTGTTCGTTGTGTTGAGCGCCTCCCTCGAAGGACCCAAGAATGGGAAAAAGAGCACTCATGTTTATCCCGAACACCCCAGCACTCGTGCCATGGGGGCAGAAGCCGACGACTCGCCATCTCTCAAATTTGATAAATGACCGCACAGAAGGTAATATTTTAAATTCAAAAAGCATTGCTTAGCGCACATGAACAAGTTTTCAGCGCACAAGACAAAACGAGCGAGTTTACTGAAAAATTACATCCATGGGACATTCATCCGCCACAAGGCGGGCACCCTTCAAAACGCCCTCATAATACATCTCGGTCTTGTGATGCTCCTTGCCCGGTGGTGGCCCGTCCTTCACAAGCTTCTCAGCATCCAGCTTGCCCCAGTGCACCTTCGCACGGGCAAGCGCCCTACGGGCACCCTCGATGCATACGGAGCGCTTGAGCCTTGGACAGGCCTCCACCAGCCGCCTCACCAGGCCAAAGTAGCTCCCAGGCATGGCCTCTCCAGGCCACAGTCAGACTATGAGGCCCTTCATGGCCTTTTCGGCCACCTTATGGAGCTCGACCAGCTGTTTCAGCTGGTCGCTTAAGGGCACCAGGTGTTCAACCTCAGCATACTGAGAACAGAACACCTTCTCTGTCGAGCTCCCCTCCTCGGCTCGGTAGAAGGCGGCGACATCCAACACGCTATGGGGCAAGTCTGCGAATGCTCCTAGAGAGCTCCGGATTCGGGTAAGTAACAAATAATTCACTTTTACGTGCTTGCTTTGCATAAAGAATGCCTTACCCGCCGCTATCTTTTTTATTGCCTCAACCTCCTGGAGGGCTGGGCTTCGGCCTTGGCAGACTTGGCATCTTCAATGGCCGCCGCGAGCTCAGACTCTTGCGTCTTTGAGTCAAGCTACAAACTCTCATGTTTTTTCATGAGAGCCTGGAGTTCTTGCCGCACCTCGCCAACCTGCGTCTCATGCTTCTCCCGCTCGGTGCGCTCCGTGGCCGCCCTCTTCTCGGCCTCGGACAACGCTTGCTTAAGGGTCGCCACCTCAGTTGTGGCCCCTACAATAGTCACGTTAATCCTGTCACTTTTTGCAATTGCACCTTTCACATATTTCAATAAGGTATTTCTTACCTTCCGTCTCCTTGAGTTGCCTCTTGGCATGGCCGAGCTCGTTCTTGGACCGCTCAAGGTTCTGCTTCAGCGTGCCCACCTCCGCAGTCAGTGCGGCGGATGCTAGCAGCGAAGCCTGCATAAGCATATTGACTTACTTTTGTTAGACTCCTGCGAACGTTATTAGATCCTCTATCCGGCTTTTCTTTCCGAACGCCGAACAGAGCATCAGGGGCTACTGTCTATGCGGTAATATTTTTACATATTCTTTACTTACCTGAAGCCTGTTAGAAGGCTGGCACAGGCTTCAGTCAGTCCGCTCTTGGCGGACTGAACCTTCTGGATCACCGCACTCATAATAGTGCGGTGCTCCTGGTCGATGGAGGCGCCGTTAAGCACCTCCAGCAAATTGTCCGGTGCCTCCGGTTGGATGGAGGTCACCGGCTCGGTAGGCTTGCTCCTCTTGGAAGGAGGCTGCCTACTGGAGTCCAGAAGCGTTGAGGGTTTCGGCGCGGTGTCTGGCTCAAAGCCGGACTTGGAACCCTTGGGGGTTCTATCCCCTTCACGCCTGGAGTCCGGGAGGTCGCCTTGCGGCGCCTCCAGGACCACCTCCTCCTGGCTCGGAACCTGTTGGGACGCTGCCTCGGCGTTGTCCGTAGGATGGTGGGAGGTAGCCGTCAGAAGCGAATTCACATCCGACGAATCCAGGGAACCGCTCGACGACACGTAAAGCCGGTCTTTGGGTGGACTGCATAAACATGTTCGACGTAAGGAAAAGCTGCGCAATGGGGGAATACTATGAATCACTCTGGTATCCGGATACTTACGATCTCGCCAGGGGCTTGGCCCTGTGCGGCCACTCCTCTTCACCGTCGTTGGCGTTGGTGGAGTAGTCTGGAGGAGGGGTCTTCCCCTTCTTGGACCCTTCGGCCTCCCCAGTTGGGGCGGCCTTCCTTTTCTTCCCTCCCCCGCTGGAGGGGGAGAGGTCTCTTCTTCCTCCTCCTCGTCTTCATGGGAGGAGTGCGCCTTGGAGTCGCCGAATGATGAATCCGACACCTCCTGGCGCCGGGCACTCTTTCGAGTCCCCGTGGCCTTCTTCTTGGCCTTCTTCTCCGGCACCACATAGGGTGCCGGAACCAGCAGCTTCGCCAAACGAGCGTCCACTGGGCCTTCGGGCAAAGGAGCTGGACAGTTGATCTGTCCGGACGTCTCCTGCCAATCCTGTCAAAGGTAAGAGAGCTTAGATCCCGCATGGAGTCAAACTATGAAAAACTAAATACCCTGTAAAAGGTAAAAATAGCTTACCGTGCGAGCGTGACGTTGCGTGCTGAATCCGCGATCCTCGGTAGCGGATGCGGGGGCCTCGACACCCTTGAAAAGCACCTTCCAGGCATCTTCGTACGTCGTGTCGAAGAGCCTGCTCAGAGTTCGGTGCCGTGCCGGGTCGAACTCCCACAGGTTGAAGGCCCGTTGTTGACACGGGAGGATCCGGCGGATGAGCATAACCTGGACTACGTTGACAAGTTTGAGCTTCTTGTCCACTAGGGTTTGGACGCATGTTTGGAGTCCGGTCAGCTCTCCTTTTTTACCCCACGACAGGCCCGTCTCTTTCCAAGAGGCGAGCTGCATAGGGGGTCCGGATCGAAACTCGGGGGTTGCGACCCATTCAGGGTCGCGCGGCTCGGTGATGTAAAACCACCTCGATTGCCACCCCTTTAGGGACTCCACGAAGGAGCCCTCGAGCCATAGGACGTTGGGCATCTTGCCCACCATGGCGCCTCCGCACTCCACCTGGGTGCCGCGCACCACCTTCGGCTTGACATTGAAAGTCTTGAGCCATAGGCCGAAATGGGGGCGGACGCGGAAGAAAGCCTCGCACACGATGATGAACGCCGAGATGTTGAGGACAAAGTTCGGGGCTAGATCGTGGAAATCCAGGCCATAGTAGAACATGAGCCCCCGGACAAATAGGTGGAGAGGGAAGCCCAGTCTGCGGAGGAAATGAGGGAGGAACACCACCCTCTCATGGGGCCTAGGGGTGGGGATGAGCTGCCCCTCTTCGGGAAGCCGGTGCGCAATGTCGTTAGACAAGTATCCGGCCTTCCTTAGTCTTTTGATGTGTCCCTCCATGACGGAGGAGACCATCCACTTGCCTCCCGCTCCGGACATGCCTGGAGAAGGTTGAGGTGGGGTGTGCGGACTTGGGCGCTGGAGCTTGAGTGCGCGGAAATGGATAGGCAAAGGAGGAAGAAGGCATGGATGGAAAGGTGGATCCTTATCCCCTTATATGGGTGGGCGCGACTATGTGTCCCCATCAGCCTGGTAAAACTCGCTTATCTCCCAAGCGACATAATCAATGGCGCGGTTGGGTTACCCGCGCCCGTATTGATGAGAATCCCGGAATAAGGGGACACGATCTTTGCTTTGACAAGACGTGCCAAGGAATCCGCCTCGCTAAACGCGCTAAGGTAGAACAGTAAAATGATTCGAATAAAGACTTGGCCGTGGTGTGATGTCATGCTACCGAATACGTCAGCAGATTAGATTTGTGTAAATATTATTCTCTCTATGGCAATATGTGGAAACTTATTTTGCAGACCCGGACACTACCTTTGTGTTTAAAATCTTCTACGAAGTACTTGGAGGAGGAACCCGCCTTGCAACGCCGAAGACAAACTGCGTGCCGGACTCGTCGTCATTGAAGCCTGGTTCAGGGGCTACTAAGGGAGTCCTGGATTAGGGGGTGTCCGGATAGCCGGACTATACCTTCGGCCGGACTCCTGGACTATGAAGATACAAGATCGAAGACTTCGTCCCGTGTCCGGAAGGGACTTTCCTTGGCGTGGAAGGCAAGCTTGGCGATACGGATATGTAGATCTCCTACCATTGTAACCGACTCTGTGTAACCCTAGCCCTCTCCGATGTCTATATAAACCGGAGGGTTTTAGTCCATAGGACGAAAAACAATAATACCATAGGCTAGCTTCTAGGGTTTAGCCTCTCTGATCTCGTGGTAGATCTACTCTTGTACTACCCATATCATCAATATTAATGAAGAAAGACGTAGGGTTTTACCTCCATCAAGACTGCCCGATCCTGGGTAAAACATCGTGTCCCCTGCCTCCTGTTACCATCAGCCTAGGCGCACAGTTCGGGACCCCCTACCCGAGATCCGCCGGTTTTGACACCGACACTGGAGCTGGGCCGGGTCGAACTCCCACAAGTTGATATCCCATTGTTGACACGTGAGGATCCGGCGGATGAGCATGACCTGGACTATGTTGACAAGCTTGAGCTTCTTGCTTGCCATATTCCGGATACATTTCTGGAGTCCGTCCAGCTCCATCGATGAACCCCAGGATAGGCCCTTCTCTTTCCAGGAGGTGAGCCGCGTGGGGATTCCGGATCGAAACTCGGGGGCCACCACCCAGTTGGTGTCGCGCGGCTCGGTGATGTAGAACCATGCCGATTGCCCCCCCTTTATGGTCTCCACGAAGGAGCCTTCAAGCCATATAACATTGGGCATCTTGCCCACCATGGCTCCACCGCATTCTGCTTGTTGGCCTCTCCCACCACCTTCGGCTAGATATTGAAGGTCTTTAGCCACAGGCCGAAGTGGGGCCGGATGCGGAGGAAAGCCTCACACACGACGATGAACACCGAAATGTTGAGGATGAAGTTCGGGGCTAGATCATGAAATTCCAGCCCGTAGTAGAACATAAGACCATGGACGAATGGATGGAGGGGAAACCCCAGTCCGCGGAGGAAGTGGTGGAGGAAAACTACCCTCTCGTGAGGTTCCAGGGTAGGGACGATCTGCCCCGCAGCGGGCAGCCGATGCTCGATATTCGCGGCTAAGTATCCGGCTTCACGCAGCTTTTGGATGTGGCCCTCCACGACGGAGGAAGCCATACACTTGCCTCCCGCTCTGGACATGTTTGGAGGAGGTTGAGGAGAAGGATGTGAACTTGGGCGTTGGAGCTCGAGTGCGCAAGAACGGATGAGCAAGGAGGAAGAAGGCGTGGGTAGAAAAAGGTTAAACCTTATCCCCTTATAAGGGCGGCCGAAACTGTGCGCCTCCACTAGCCTGGTAAAACTCGCTTATCCCCCAAGCGTTGTAATTGATGGCGCGGTTGGGTTACCCACACCCGTATTGATGAGAATCCCGTAATAAGGGGGACACGATCTCTGCTTTGACAAGACGTGTCAAGAAACTGCATCGCGTTATGTGCGGGGCTAGTTAAAGGAAACGGTTCGAATAATCACCGGGCCGTGGCATAATGTCATGTTGCCAAAACGTGTCAGCAGATTAGATTTGTGGAAATATTATTCTCTCTACGGTGGTATGTGGAACTTATTTTGCAGGGTCGGACACTATCCTTGTATTCAAATTTTTCCGTGGTCTATTCGGAGGAGGAACCGGCCTTGCAATGCCGAAGACAACACTGTGCTCCGGACTCATCGTCATTGAAGCCTGGTTTAGGGGCTACTGAGGGAGTCCTGGATTAGGGGGTCTCCGGACAGCCGGATTATATCCTTTGTCGGATTGTTGGACTATGAAGATACAAGATTGAAGACTTCGTCTCGTGTCCGGATGGGACTCTACTTGGCGTGGAAGGAAAGCTAGGCAATACGGATATGTATATCTCCTCCTTTGTAACCGACCTTGTGTAACCCTAGACCCCTTTGGTGTCTATATAAACCGGAGGGTTTTAGTCCGTAGGACAACATACAATCATACCATAGGCTAGCTTCTAGGGTTTAGCCTCTCCGATCTCGTGGTAGATCAACTCTTGTAATACCCATATCATCAAGATTAAATCAAGCAGGACGTAGGGTTTTACCTCCATCAAGAGGGCCCGAACCTAGGTAAAACATCGTGTTCCCTGCCTCCTGTTACCATCCGCCTTAGACGCACAGTTCTGGACCCCCTACCCGAGATCCGCCAGTTTTGACACCGACAGAGCCCCTCGAACCAAGATGACATCTTTAGGACGGCGTTTCGATAGGCCGCCATCTTCGGATCCTTGGCATCGAAGTCTCCATTTATTTGGGCTATTGCAAGGTCCGAATCCCCACGCACCTCCAGGCGTTGAATGCCCATGGAAACTGCCATCCGAAGACCATGTAACAGGGCTTCGTATTCGGCTGCATTGTTGGAGTCTGTATACAGTATCTGTAGTATGTATTGAACTTTATCTCCGGTTGGGGATGTCAGGATGATGCCAGCCCCCAGACCAGCCAGCATTTTGGAGCTGTCGAAGTGCATGATCCAATTGGAGTATGCGTCGTACTCTTTAGGGAGTTTGGCTTCCGTCCATTCGGTGACAAAGTCGGCCAATACTTGCGATTTAATGGCTCGCCGAGGTGTATGTTATGTCGAACGGGAGGAGCTCAATGGCCCATTTGGCAATCCGGCCCGTGGCGTCGCAGTTGTTTATAATATCATTAAGTGGCACTTCCGAGGCTACTGTAATCGAACACTCTTTAAAGTAGTGTCGCAGCTTCCGGGATGCCATGAATACCGCATAGGCTATCTTTTGATAATGTGGGTACCGTGATTTGCATGGAGTGAGGACAGTGGATACATAATATACCGGCTTTTGAAGAGGGAATTTATGTCCGTCCGCTTCTCGTTCGACGACGAGCACTGCACTTACAACCTGATGAGTTGCCGCAATGTACAACAACATTGGTTCGCCGATGTTTGGCGCGGCCAGGATTGGGTTGGTTGCCAGTATGGCTTTTATTTCTTCCAATCCGGCTATGGCAGCGTCCATCCACTCGAAGTGTTCGGTGCATCGAAGAAGGTGATAAAGGGGTAATGCCTTTTCTCCTAAGCGGGAGATAAAGCGGCTTAGAGCCGCCACACATCTAGTTAATTTCTAGATTTGTTTGAGGTCCGTTGGGATAGCCAACTGTGACAGAGCTCGGATTTTGGCCGTATTAGCTTCAATTCCTCTACCGGAGACAATGAAGCCCAGGAGCTTTCCGGCTGGTACGCCAAAAACGCATTTTTCCGGATTGAGCTTGATGTCGTATGTTCGGAGGTTGTCGAATGTGAGCCTCAAGTCGTCTATTAGAGAGTCGACGTGTTTGGTTTTAACGACCACATCATCTACGTATGCCTCTACTATTTTGCCGATCTGTTTCTCCAGACATGTCTGAATCATGCGCTGATATGTTGCGCCGGCGTTTTTGAGCCCAAAAGGCATTGTGTTGAAACAGAAGGGGCCGTATGGTGTGATAAATGCCGTTGCGGCTTGGTCGGGCTCCGCCATCTTGATTTGGTCGTAGCCGGAGTATGCGTTGAGGAAACACAATGACTCGTGTCCTGCGGTAGCATCAATAATCTGATCAATGCGGGGAGAGGGGGAAGGGATCCTTTGGGCAAGCCTTGTTGATGTCCTTGAAATCGATACATAGGCGCCAGGATTTGTCCTTATTTGGTACCATCACCAGGTTTGCTAGCCAGTCTGGGTGTTTTATTTCTCTAATGAATCCGGCCTCCAATAACTTGGCTAGTTCCTCTCCCATAGCTTGTCTCTTAGGTTTAGATAAACGCCGAAGAGTCTGCTTGACCGGCTTGAATCCCTTTAGAATATTGAGGCTGTGCTCGGCCAGCCTGCGTGGGATTCCTGGCATGTCTGAGGGCTGCCAGGCGAATATGTCCCAATTCTCGCGCAGGAACTCTCATAGTGCGGCGTCCACGGTGGGGTTTAACTGTGCCTCAATGGAGGCTGTTTTTGTAGGGTCCGTTGGGTGGACTTGGAATTTGACTATTTCATCCGTTGGTTTAAAAGAGGTGGACTTGGATCTCTTGTCAAGTATCACGTCGTCCCTGTCCACTGTGGAGCATAGTGTGGTTAATTCCTCGGCCGAAAGGGCTTCAGATAATGCCTCGAGGGCGAATGCGGCTGTTTTGTTTTCGGCGCGGAGTGCTATGTCCGGATCACTAGCGAGAGTGATGATTCCGTTGGACCCGGGCATTTTGAGCTTCATGTACCATAATGGGGTATGGCTTGGAAGATCGTGAACGCCTCCCGTCCTAAAAGGGCGTGGTATCCACTACTGAACGGGCCACTTGGAATGTAATTTCTTCGGACCTATAGTTCTCCGGCATGCCAAATACCACATCTAGTGTGATTTTCCCAGCACAACGTGCTTCCCGACTGGGGATGATTCCTCTGAAGGTTGTGCTTCTTGGCTCAATGCGGTTCCAGTCTATTTCCATTTTTTGAAGAGTTTCCTCATAGATGAGGTTCAATCCACTGCCGCCGTCCATGAGTACTTTGGTGAGTTGAAAGCCGTCCACAATTGGACTGAGGACCAGTGCAGCTGGTGCTCAGGCTGTCCGGAATTTAGGTTCGTCGCTGGCGTTGAAGGTAATAGCCGTGTCACTCCATGGATTCATTGCTGCCATGTGGCAGATTTCGGCGAGGCTACGGAGTGTTCGCTTGCGCCTATTATTTGATGCGAAGGTTTCAAAGACTGTTAATACCGTATTGTTATCCTTGGCATGGTGCTCTATGGCATTTGGGATGAGAAGATCCTCACCACTTTTGGCCACCTGCCGGAGTATCCAACATGCTCTAAGGCTGTGTGTTGGCATGCTATCCGCTGTACTATGAATTATGCAGGGTCCATTAAGCCATCCCTCCAATACGGTTCCATGCCATGTAGAGGGTTTTTGTTTCTTTGTAACTAACTCGGGTGTCTTATGATAGTGCACCCTTTTACTTCGGACTGGGTGTATATTCCGAGCCGGATTATCCCAAAATTTCCTTTCGGTTTTCCAGGCGCTTTCCATCGCACAGTACTTTCATACTATGGACGCCAAGTCAGCGAAGCGTGATATGTCACGGCGACTTAACCCGTTAAGGATTCCCTTGCCCGGGCAATTATTGTAGAAAAATGATATTGCGTCTTCCCCGCGACCGTCCTTAACCTTGTTCATCACAAGGAGGAATCTGGCCCAATAATGATGTACTATTTCATGGGGCTCTTGCCTGATGTGGGAAAGATCGTTTATGTCTGGGTGGGTGGGTGGATTTGAGTCCGAGCCCCTACCCGATCTGAGACCCAGGGGTCGAGGAGTTTCCAATCTTGGAAGTTTGGATTCCGGAGTGTTGCTCGATATGTCTGGCCCGCTGCCTGACTCTAGGTTCAGGGCTTGGGTGATGTCCACCTGTAAACGGGTATCCGGCTCGAAGAGCTCAGGAATCCGGACATAGTTAGTCCTCAAGATAGAGGAAGAATCGCCGCATTGTTCCTCCATGATAACCCACAAGTATAGGGGATCGCAACAGTTTTCGATAAGTAAGAGTGTTGAACCCAACAAGGAGCTAAAGGTAGAACAAATATTCCCTCAAGTTCTATCGACCACCAATACAAATCTAGGCACGCTTGACGTTCGCTTTACCTAGAACAAGTATGAAACTAGAAGTACTTTGTAGGTGTTTTCGGAAAGGCTTGCAAGAAAGTAAAGAGCACGAAAATAAAACTAGGGCCTGTTAAGGTAAAGAAGCAACTAAAGTAAATATAGCGGGTGTGGAAAAGTGGTGGTAGGAGTTGCAAAATTGTCCCTTAAGCAATTGACTACTTTACTAGACCGATAGCAAGTATTATGTGGGAGAGGCCACTGCTAGCATGTCATCCCTTACTTGGAATTCTATGCACTTATGATTGGAACTATTAGCAAGCATCCGCAACTATTAATGTTCATTAAGGTAAAACCCAACCATAGAATTAAGATATATTGATCCCCCTTCAATCCCGTATGCATCAATTTCTATGCTAGGTTGAAGCTTCTGTCACTCTTGCCCTCCAATACATAGTCATATCAACATACAACTAACCCTATGGTGTGATCCACGCGTGCGCTCATATGATGGGCACCAAAGGACAACAACATAACCACAAGAAAATTAAATCAATCATAGCAATTCATCAACCACCGATAGGACAACGAAAATCTACTCAGACATCATAGGATGGCAACACATCATTGGATAATAATATGAAGCATAAAGCACCATGTTCAAGTAGAGGGTACAACGGGTTGCAGGAGAGTGGACCGCTGTATATAGAGGGGGGAAGGTGATGGAGATGTTGGTGAAGATGGCGGAGGTGTTGGTGAAGATCGTGGTGATGATGATGATGGCCACGGCGGTGTTCCGGCGCCACCGGAGGAGAGGGGGAGAGGGGCCCCTTCTTCCTCTTCTTCCTTGACCTCCTCCCTAGATGGGAGAAGGGTTTCCCCTCTGGTCCTTGGACTCCATGGCATGGGAGGGGCGAGAGCCCCTCCGAGATTCGATCTATCTCTCTATTTCTCTCTGGTTCTGTGTTCTGTTCTAGCTCTATTTCACCGTTTCGTATATATATGGAGATCCGTAACTCCGATTGGCCTGAAACCTTCGCCGTGATTTTTTCCGAATATTAGCTTTCTTGCAGCAAAAGAAGAGCGTCAACCTCCTTACGGTGGGCTCATGAGGGTAGGGGCGCGCCCTAAGGGGGCGCCCCCCTGCCTGGTGACCACCTCGGGCACTGGTTCACGTTGATTTTCCTTCCGAATTTTCCATATTTTCCAAAAATAAGCTCCGTCCGTTTTTATCCCATTTGGACTCTATTTGATATGGATATTCTGTGAAACTAAAAACATGCAACAGACAGGAACTGGCACTCTTGGGCACTGGATCAATATGTTAGTCCCAAAAATAATATAAAAAGTTGCCAAAAAGTATATGAAAGTTGAATAATATTGGCATGGAACAATCAAAAATTATAGATACGACGGAGACATATCAGCATCCCCAAGCTTAATTCCTGCTCGTCCTCGAGTAGGTAAATGATAAAAAAGATAATTTTTGATGTGGAATGCTACCTAGCATAATCTTGATCATATCTCTAATCATGGCATGAATATTAAGACACGAGTGATTCAAAGCAATAGTCTATCATTTGACATAAAAACAATAATACTTCAAGCCTACTAGTAAAGCAATCATGTCTTTTCAAAATAACATGGCCAAAGAAAGTTATCCCTACAAAATCATATAGTCTGGCTATGCTCCATCTTCACCACACAAAATACTCACATCATGCACAACCCCGATGACAAGCCAAGCAATTGTTTCATACTTTTGACGTTCTCAGACCTTTTCAACTTTCACACAATACATGAGCGTGAGCCATGGACATAGCACTATAGGTGGAATAGAATATGATGGTGGAGAAGACAAAAAGGAGAAGATAGTCTCACATCAACTAGGCGTATCAACAGGCTATGGAGATTCCCATCAATAGATATCAATGTGAGTGAGTAGGGATTGCCATGCAACGGATGCACTAAGAGCTATAAGTGTATGAAAGCTCAAACTGGAAATTAAGTGGGTGTGCATCCAACTTGCTTGCTCATGAAGACCTCGGGTGTTTGAGGAAGCCCATCATCGGAATATACAATCCAAGTTCTATAATGAAAATTCCCACTAGTATATGAAAGTGAAAGCATATGATACTCTCTCTATGAAGAACATGGTGCTACTCTGAAGCACAAGTGTGGTAAAAGGATAGTAACATTGCCCCTTCTCTCTTTTTCTCTCATTTTTTTATTTTCTTTTTTTTGGTGGGCTTCTTTGGCCTATTTTTTTATTTGGGCTTCTTTGGCCTCTTCTATTTTTTTGTAAAGTCCGGAGTCTCATCCCGACTATGGGGGAATCATAGTCTCCATCATCCCTTCCTCACTGGGGCAATGTCCTAATAATGATGATCATCACACTTTTATTTACTTACAACTCAATATTACAACTCGATATCTAGAACAAAGATATGACTCTATATGAATGCCTCCGGTGGTGTACCGGGATGTGCAATGATCTAGCGTAGCAATGACATCAAAAAATGGACAAGCCATGAAAACATCATGCTAGCTATCTTATGATCATGCAAAGCAATATGACAATGAATGCTCAAGTCATGTATATGATGATGATGAAAGTTGCATGGCAATATATCTCGGAATGGCTATGGAAATGCCATGATAGGTAGGTATGGTGGCTGTTTTGAGGAAGGTATATGGTGGGTTTATGGTACCGGCGAAAGTTGCGCGGTACTAGAGAGGTTAGCAACGGTGGAAGGGTGAGAGTGCGTATAATCCATGGACTCAACATTAGTCATAAAGAACTCACATACTTATTGCAAAAATCTATTAGTTATCGAAACAAAGTACTACACGCATGCTCCTAGGGGGATAGATTGGTAGGAAAAGACCATCGCTCGTCCCCGACCGCCACTCATAAGGAAGACAAACAATAAATAAATCATGCTCCGACTTCGTTACATAACGGTTCACCATACGTGCATGCTACGGGAATCACAAACCTCAACACAAGTATTTCTACAATCCATAACTACCCACTAGCATGACTCTAATATCACCATCTTTATATCGCAAAACTATTGCAAGGAATCAAACATATCATATTCAGTGATCTACAAGTTTATGTAGGATTTTATGACTAACCATGTGAATGACCAGTTCCTGTCATCTCTCTAAATAGATATAAGTGAAGCAAGAGAGTTTAATTCTTTCTAAAAAATATATTCCCATGCTCTAACAAATATAAGTGAAGCAAAAGAGCATTCTACAAATGGCGGTTGTCTAAGTGAAGAGAAACAGGCAATCCAAACTTCAAATGATATAAGTGAAGCACATGAAGCATTCTATAAAGCCATACTCAAAGAATATAAGTGAAATGCAAAGAGCACTCTATAAATCAACCAAGGACTATCTCATACCAGCATGGTGCATAAAAGAAAAGTAAAAACCTAAATGCAAAAGACGCTCCAAGATTGCACATATCGCATCAACGAAACGAATCCGAAAACATACCGATACTTGTTGAAGAAAGAGGGGATGCCTCCCCAGCATCCCCAAGCTTAGACGCTTGAGTCTCCTTGAATATTTACTTGGGGTGCCTCGGGCATCCCCAAGCTTGAGCTCTTTCCTCTCTTCCTTCTTCTCACATCGAGACCTTCTCAATCATCGAACACTTCATCCACACAAAACTTCAATAGAAAACTCGGAAAGATCCGTTAGTATAATAAAGCAAATCACTACTCTAAGTACTGTTGCAAACCAATTCATATTTTGTTTTTGCATTGTGTCTACTGTAATATAACTTTTTCATGGCTTAATCCACTGATATAAATTGATAGTTTCATCAAAACAAGCAAACTATGCATCAAAAACAGAATCTGTCTAAAACAGAACAGTCTGTAATAATCTGAACATTCACCACACTTCTGATACTTGAACAATTCTTCCAAAATTTTGAAAAATAAACAATTTGTATAGTAATACATTGCAAAAAGAATCAGAACCATTTGATGTTCCAGCTAAAAATGTAAAATCGCGCACTACAGCCAAAGTTTCTGTCCTGCACCGTACAAACCATCAAGCAAATGTAAACATCCTAAAGGCAAACCTTGGCACATTATTTTTATAATACAATGGAATTGTACAAGGGGATAATTATTTTAGGTGAGAAGTTTCTGTAATCAAGATTCACAAAGTTTCTGTGAGCATGAACAATGTTCAAGGCTAGCTCCCACTTCAACAATGCTCGTCTTTCTCACTTTCGCTTTTCTTTTAGAAAAAGTTTTGGGTTCCCCTCTTTATTTTTGTTGTTTTTAAACTATATGAAAGCACTCAATAGAAATAAATGACTCTCTAAAACTTTCGGGTTGTCTCCCTGGCAGCGCTTTCTTTAAAGCCATTAAGCTAGGCATATAGTGCTCAAGTAGTGAATCCACCCGGATCCCAAGGTATATCAAAGCCAATTTTAATTAACAATGATTTTTAATTTAGTAGTGAGCACAAAGCGACATATATCAAGAAATGACGAAGTCTAACTCTCTTCCTATGCATCGGCATGTCATAAAAGAACAATTCATGCACACCTAGTAAAGGCCAATGCATAGTATAAACAGTTTCTTGCAATTATATCATGTTGGAAACATAGAGAGGTGGAGATATAGTTCCTCTCTCATAATAATTGCAAGTAGGAGCAGCAAGCACATGCATATTATATTTATCGAAATCATCATGTGCAACGGTAAAAGGCAACCCATCAATATAATCCTTAATAAGTGCAAACTTCTCCGATATAGTATAATCGGGAGAACTCAAAAAGATAATAGGACTATCATGTGTGGGTGCAATAGCAACAATTTCATGTTTAACATAAGGAACTATAGCAAGTTCATCTCCATAAGCATAATTCATATTGGCATCATCACCAAAAAGGGATATTTCAAAAGAATCATAGGGATCATAACAGTCATCATAGCAATCATCCTTCGGTAAGCACGAAGGGAAATTAAACAATGTATGAGTTGAAGAGTTACTCTCATTAGAAGGTGGGCACAGGTGATAAATCCGCTCTTCCTCCTTTTGTTCTTTGCTCTCCTCCTCATCTTTTTCATCCAATGAGCTCACAGTTTCATCAATTTCTTCCTTCCATAGACTCCTGCAAAATATTAGTCTCTTCTTGGACAGCGGAGTATTCCTCAATATATTGTTTAACATAGGTATTAGAAGCGTAATTATCATAGCAATATTTAAGTATAGCAAAATTTTCAGATTTGTGAAAAGTAGCATCATACTTTTCAATCAAAGAAGCAATTTCATAAGCACCCTCAAAAGCAACAAATTCTTCAATTTGTTGAACATCATAGTAATTGTAAACACCCTTAGCATACGAAGATACGATTCCATTATCACTAAACTCACATTGATAGGGAAGGTGTTTCTTAGGGTTTTCAGAACAACAAGTAAAATCATATATTTCACATAAATTCCAAGCATAGCATTGCAAACGTTGAATTTGACCCCATAATAGTTTCCCTTTTTCAGATATACGGTGTTGCACATAACAAGCATGCTCATCTAAATATTTGCCCTCAACTAAGCTAGTTGGGGTTTCGGCACGAGCACAAAGGGATCAAAGATGATCCAAGTAAAAAGCTTCAGCAGTGTGATAGATTTTGAGTGGTTCTTCAACCATTGGTTCAGTAGGTACAACTAATTTTTTTTGGTATTTTGCATTTCCTACCCATAACTAAAGGTAGAAAACAACTAAGAACAGCAAATAAAAATTACTTAGTGATAAAGCAAACAAGCACACACAAGAATATTCACCCCACGCTATTGCTCCCCAGCAACGGCGCCAGAAAAAGGTCTTGATAACCCACAAGTATAGGGGATCGCAATAGTTTTCGATAAGTAAGAGTGTCGAACCCAACGAGGAGCTAAAGGTAGAACAAATATTCCCTCAAGTTCTATCGACCACCGATACAACTCTACGCACGCTTGACGTTCGCTTTACCTAGAACAAGTATGAAACTAGAAGTACTTTGTAGGTGTTTTCGGAAAGGCTTGCAAGAAAGTAAAGAGCTAACTAGGGGCTGTTAAGGTAAAGAAGCAACTAAAGTAAATATAGCGAGTGTGGAAAAGTGGTGGTAGGAGTTGCGAAATTGTGCCTTAAGCAATCGACTACTTTACTAGACTGATATCAAGTATTATGTGGGAGAGGCCACTGCTAGCATGCCATCCCTTACCTGGAATTCTATGCACTTATGATTGGAACTATTAGCAAGCATCCGCAACTACTAATGTTCATTAAGGTAAAACCCAACCATAGCATTAAGATATGTTGGTCCCCCTTCAATCCTGTATGCATCAATTTCTATGCTAGGTTGAAGCTTCTGTCACTCTTGCCCTCCAATACATAGTCCTATCAACATACAACTAACCCTATGGTGTGATCCACGCGCACTCTCATATGATGGGCACCAAAGGACAACAACATAACCACAAGCAAATTAAATCAATCATAGCAATTCATCAACCACCTATAGGACAACGAAAATCTACTCAGACATCATAGGATGGCAACACATCATTGGATAATAATATGAAGCATAAAGCACCATGTTCAAGTAGAGGGTACAGCAGGTTGTGGGAGAGTGGACCATTGTAGATAGAGGGGGGAAGGTGATGGAGATGTTGGTGAAGATGGCGGAGGTGTTGGTGAAGATCGCAGTGATGATGATGATGGGCACGGTGGCGTTCCGGCGCCACCGGAGGAGAGGGGCCCCCTTCTTCCTCTTCTTCCTTGACCTCCTCCATAGATGGGAGAAGGGTTTCCCCTCTGGTCCTTGGCCTCCATGGCATGGGAGGGGAGAGAGCCCCTCCGAGATTGGATCTATCTCTCTGTATCTCTCTGGTTCTGTGTTCTGTTCTGGCTCTATTTCACCGTTTTGTATATATATGGAGATTCGTAACTCCGATTGGCCTGAAACCTCCGCCGTGATTTTTTTCTAAATATTAGCGTTCTTGCGGCAAAAGAAGAGTGTCAACCGCCTTACGGTGGGCTCACGAGGGTAGGGGCGCGCCCTAAGGGGGGGCTGCCTCGTGACCAGCTCAGGCACTGGTTTGCGTTGATTTTCCTTCCGAATTTTCCATATTTTCCAAAAATAAGCTCCGTCCGTTTCTATCTCGTTTGGACTCCGTTTGATATGGATATTCTGCGAAACCAAAAACATGCAACAGACAGGAACTGGCACTGGGCACTGGATCAATATGTTAGTCCCAAAAATAATATAAAAAGTTGCCAAAAAGTATATGAAAGTTGAATAATATTGGCATGGAACAATCAAAAATTATAGATACGATGGAGACGTATCACTCCACCACCGCAATATGATGGGTGTGACCGGTGGAGAGTTAATCTCCCTTTGATCGGGTTTAAGCCCAATCCGATCATTGTCTGTAGCAATTCCCAAGGCGGCGATATGATCCAAGAGCTCGTTTAGGGAAGAGAGCTCCATTGGATCCATCTGCTCGGCGAATTCCGAGCCGACGTGGAGGCTGTTTTTGATGACCCGAGAGGTCATCGTCGGTGCAGCGGCCGAACGGGCGGTCATGATGAAACTGCCAAGCCGGAGAGTTTGGCCGATAGCCAGGGCTCCCCCGGCGGTAATGTTGTTTTTAACAACGAGAAGAGGAATCCTTCCTTACGGCGACGGCACAGTGGAACTCTCAATGAAAGCACCAATGTCAGTGTCAAAACCGGCAGATCTCGGGTAGGGGGTCCCGAACTGTGCGTCTAAGGCGGATGGTAACAGGAGGCAGGGGACACGATGTTTTACCCAGGTTCGGACCCTCTTGATGGAGGTAAAACCCTACGTCCTGCTTGATTATTCTTGATAATATGAGTAGTACAAGAGTTGATCTACCACGAGATCGGAGAGGCTAAACCCTAGAAGCTAGCCTATGGTATGATTGTATGTTATCCTACAGACTAAAACCCTCCGGTTTACATAGACACCGGAGGGGGTTAGGGTTACACAAGGTCGGTTACAAAGGAGGAGATATACATATCCGTATTTCCTAGCTTGCCTTCCACGCCAAGGAGAGTCCCATCTGGACACGGGACGAAGTCTTCAATCTTGTATCTTCATAGTCCAACAGTCCGGCCAAAGGATATAGTCCGGCTGTCCGGAGACCCCCTAATCCAGGACTCCCTCACTCCCCCTCCACCAACAAACATCAATCCATGGCTTTCTCGAAACAACGAGTGCCTCCAACATACATCAGGTCCCAGGGGAAGTTTTGTTTGCAATTATTTTGATTTAGTTTGCATAAAGCATGGGACAGGGCATCTCGGTGGGCAGCCCTTTATCTCGTGAGTGAGGAGCGGAGTCCACTCCTCTTGAGAATAACCCGCCTAACATGGAAGATACAGACAGCCCTAGTTGATACATGAGCTATTCGAGCATACAAAACAGGATGATTATTTGAAGGTTTAGAGTTTGGCACATACAAATTTACTTGGAACGGCAGGTAGATACCGCATATAGGAAGGTATAGTGGACTCATCTAGAATAACTTTGGGGTTTAAGGAGTTTGGATGCACAAGCAGTATTCCCGCTTAGTATAGATGAAGGCTAGCAAAAGACTGGGAAGCGGCCAACTAGAGAGCAACAACAACCATGTACATGCATTAAAATTAATAAACATTGGGTGCAAGCATGAGTAGGATATAATCCACCATGAACATAAATATCGTGAAGGCTATGTTGATTTGTTTCAACTACATGCGTGAACATGTGCCAAGTCAATTCACTTAAATCATTCAGAGGAGGATACCACCCTATCATACCACATCATAACCATTTTAATAGCATGTTGGCACGCAAGGTAAATCATTATAACTCATAGCTAATCAAGCATGGCACAAGCAACTATGATCTCTAATTGTCATTACAAACATGTTTATTCATAACAAGATGAATCAAGAACGATGAACTCATCATATTTACAAAAAACAAAAGAGGTCGAGTTCATACCAGCTTTTCTCATCTCAGTCAGTCCATCATATATCATCATAATTTCCTTTCACTTGCACGACCGAACGATGTGAATAATAATAAGAGTGCACATGCATTGGACTAAGCTGGAATCTGCGAGCATTCAATAAACAGGAGAAGACAAGGCAATATGGGCTCTTTTGTCACATAAACAATAATGCATATAAGAGCCATTTCAACAATTTAATCATGGTCTTCTCCTACTGACCCCCAAAGAAAGAAAAGAAATAAAACTATTTACACGGGAAAGCTCCCAACAAGCAAAAGAAGAACAGGAAATATTTTTGGGTTTTCTTTTTAATTACTACTACAAGCATGGAAAGTAAATTAATTAAAAGCTACAACTAATTTTTTTTGGTTTTTTCTTAAGGTTTATTAAACACACAAGAAGAAAGCATAAAAGAAAATAAACTAGCATGGATGATACAATGAAAAAGTATGAGCACCAACATCTGGCAATGAGTGTGTGTGAACATAAATGTAATGTTGGTGAGAAATACGTACTCCCCCAAGCTTAGGCTTTTGGCCTAAGTTGGTCTATGGCCACGGCTGGCCTGGCTGATATCCATAATAATAGTTGTTGGGGTCGTACTGTGATGCAGCAGCTATCGCCTCCTGAGCTGCAGCGTGGCAATGAGCGGCCTCCGCTCTCCTCTCGTACTCATCTGCCTCCTCTCTGGTAATAGTATATCCTCCTCTTGCCTGATAATCAAAGAAAGCAGGAGCAGGGAGAGTAATATGGACAGCACGGCGTCTGTCAAAGATTAGTTGGTACTGGAGAGGTGATTCGTTCCTCTCGACAAAATGGTGGGAAACCATAGAATCAAAATCTAAATAAGCAGGAGGCAACTCCATGTCTCCTTCACGAACGTCTATCTCAAGAAATTTAGCTAAGCGGGTTGCATAAATTCCTCCAAAGAAATCTCCATTATGTCTATTATGATGCAACCTACGAGCTACAATGGCTCCCATATGATAAGATTGGTCTCTTGACACATCACTCCTGAGAATGCTAAGGTCAGGGACACACATGTGACATGCTTCATCCTTAGCATTTATGCACCTACCTATGAAGAGAGAAAAATAATGTATAGCAGGAAAGTGAATGCTCCCTATGGTAGCTTGCGTTATATCTCTAGATTACCCTACATTTATACTAGCAAGAAAGTTTCTAAATTCAGATTTAGGGGGATCCCTAACACTACCCCATTGTGGAAGTTTGCAAGCAAAAGTGAAATCCTCTAAGTCCATGGTATAAGATTTTTCATAAAGATCAAAGATGACTGAAGGAGAATTACGCGAAGATGAATACTCAAACCTCCTCACAAAAGAGCTTGTGAGCTCATGATACTGGGGGCATTTGTCTGCCTCAAAGTCCTCAAGATCGGCATTACGCAAATATGCGTTAAATTCTTCTTTAATTCCCGCTCGATCCATATTTTTTTCAAAAGGCCATTCACAAGGACGCACTAGAGCGTCTCTTGGTGGCTCTTCGTCAGCATCACGCATTGCAAGCCTGGGTCCTTGCTTCTTTGAAGAACCACCTTGGAACATTTTTCTAAGCATATTTCTTCCTCTGAAAAATTCTGAAAATTTTTAGTAACTTCAAAATAGAAGTAAACCAAACTCAATAATATTGATAGCAACTACTCCTACAAGTGCCTAGGGCCTATATCATGCATCAAAACTACTTTTGACCATATAATTTTGACATGCAAGCTCAAGAACAGGGTCACCTAAGCAACACAAATTTGCAATGAATAAAGCACTAGAACAAAAACTAATTGGACCAATGGAAGAGTCACATACCAAGGAACAATCTCCCCAAGCAGTTTTGTGAGAGGTGCTTTGAGCAAGGAGATCGAAAATGGCAGCAAAACGAGCTTGGACTCGGGTTTGAGCTGGTTTTTCGTGTTTGGGGGAGGAAGATGAAGTGTGTGGCTGAAAGAATAAGTGGAGGAGGGCCACCATGGGCCCACGAGGCAGGGGCGCGCCCTAGAGGGGTGGGCGCGCCCTCCACCCTCGTGGCAAGGTGGTTGGCCCCCCTGGTGTGTTCTTTGTTCCATAAATCCTCAAATATTCTAGAAAAGACCATATTTAATTTTCAGGGCATTTGGAGAACTTTTATTTTCGAGGTATTTTTATATTGCACGGATAATCAGATAACAGACAGAAAATTATTTATTTTTATTTTATTTCAACTAAAGAACAGAAAGTATAGAGAGGGTACAGAAGGTTGTGCTTCTAGTTTCATCCATCTCATGCTCGTCAAAAGGAATCCACTAACAAGGTTGATCAAGTCTTGTTAACAAACTCATTCCGATTAACATGAAACTGGAGAAATTTTGAATAACACTAGGTTACCTCAACGGGGATATGCACATCCCCAATAATAATTATATCATATTTCTTCTTGACAGTAGGAAGAGGAAATTCAAAACCTCCAAATATAATCGATGGAATTTTTCCGATAGAATTGATACTATGAACTTGAGGTTGTTTTCTCGGAAAGTGTACCGTATGCTCATTACCATTAACATGAAAAGTGACATTGCCTTTGTTGCAATCAATAACAGCCCCTGCAGTATTAAGAAAAGGTCTTCCAAGAATAATAGACATACTATCGTCCTTGGGAATATCAAGAATAACAAAGTCCGTTAAAATAGTAACATTTGCAACCATAACATGCACGTCCTCACAAATACCGACAGGTATAGCAGTTGATTTATCATCCATTTGCAAAGATATTTCAGTAGGTGTCAACTTATTCAAGTCAAGTCTACGATATAAAGAGAGAGGCATAACGCTAACACCGGCTCCAAGATCACATAAAGCAGTTTTAACATAGTTTCTTTTAATGGAGCATGGTATAGTAGGTACTCCTGGATCTCCAAGTTTCTTTGGTATTCCACCCTTAAAAGTATAATTAGCAAGTATGGTGTAAATTTCAGCTTCCGGTATCTTTCTTTTATTTGTAATAATATCTTTCATGTACTTAGCACAAGGATTTTTTAAGCATATCAGTCAATCGCATACGCGAAAAGATAGGTCTAATCATTTCAGCAAAGCGCTCAAAATCCTCATCATCCTTTTTCTTGGATGGTTTGGGAGGAAAAGGCATGGGTTTCTGAACCCAAGGTTCTCTTTCTTTACCATGTTTCCTAGCAACAAAGTCTTTCTTATCATAACGTTGATTCTTTGATTGTGGGTTATCAAGATCAACAGCAGGTTCAATTTCTACATCATTATCATTACTAGGTTGAGCATCATTATGAACATCATCATTAACATTTTCATTAGGTTCATGTTCATTACCAGATTGAGTTTCAACATCAGAAATAGAAATATCATTTGGATTATCAGGTGCTTCAGCAATAAGTTCACTAGAAGTTTGCACAGTTCTATCATTTTTCTTTTTCTTCCTTTTAGAAGAACTAGGTGCATCAATATTATTTCTCTGAGAATCTTGCTCAATTCTCTTAGGGTGGCCTTCAGGATACAAAGGTTCCTGAGTCATTCTACCAGTTCTAGTAGCCACTTTAATAGCATAATCATTTTTCTTACTATTCATCTCATTGAGCAATTCTTTTTGAGCTTTAAGTACTTGTTCTACTTGAGTGGTAACCATAGAAGCATGTTTGCTAACAAGTTTAAGTTCACCTCTAATATTAGCCATACAATCACCCAAGTATTTAATCATATCAGCATCTTGTTTTAATTGTCTACCAAAATAAGCATTGAAGTCTTCTTGCTTAAACATAAAATTATCAAACTCATCCAAGCATTGACTAGCAATTTTAGTAGGAGGGATTTCAGCTTTATCATATCTATAGAGAGAATTTACCTTTACTACCTATGTGGGGATATCGAGGTCTGGAGATTCTTCAATGAATAAAGGATTAAGATCATATATCTCTTCATCAGGTGGTAAATTGAGACCACGTATTTCTTCAATAGGAGGTAAATTATTAACATCTTCAGCTTTAATACCTTTTTCTTTCATAGATTTCTTTGCCTCTTGCATATCTTCAGGACTGAGAAATAGAACACCTCTCTTCTTCGGAGTTGGTTTAGGAATAGGATCATTAATTGGAGCAGGAGCTGCCTCAGGAGCTGGCTCAGAAGGTGCCCAATTATTTTCGTTTGTCAACATATTATTCAATAAGATTTCAGCTTCATCCGGTGTTCTTTCCCTGAAAAGAGAACCATCACAACTATCCAGGTACTCTCTGGAAGCATCGGTTAGTCCATTATAAAAGATATCAAGTATTTCATTTTTCTTAAGAGGATGATCAGGCAAAGCATTAAGTAACTTGAGAAGCCTTCCCCAAGCTTGTGGGAGACTCTCTTCTTTAATTTGCACAAAGTTGTATATTTCCTTTAAAGCAGCTTGTTTCTTATGAGCAGGGAAATATTTAGCAGAGAAGTAATAAATCATATCCTGGGGACAACACACACAACCAGGATCAAGAGAATTAAACCATATGTTAGCATCACCCTTTAATGAGAACGGAAATATTTTAAGGATATAAAAGTAGCGAGATCTCTCATCATTAGTGAACAGGGTGGCTATCTCATTTAATTTAGTAAGATGTGCTACAACAGTTTCAGATTCATAGCCATAAAAAGGATCAGATTCAACCAAAGTAATTATATCAGGATCAACAGAGAATTCATAATCCTTATCAGCAACACATATAGGTGAAGTAGCAAAAGCAGGGTCAGGTCTCATCCTAGCATTTGGAGATTGCTTATTCCATTTAGCTAATAACCTTTTGAGTTCATATCTATCTTTGCAAGCTAAGATGGCTAAAGAAGCATCTTGATCAAATAAATAACCCTCAGGAATAACAAGTGATTCTTCATCATCACTTTCATCTTCATAATCAGATTCAATATTTTCAATCTCTCTAGCCCTAGCAAGTCGTTCCTCGAGAAAATCACTAAGTGGCATAGTAGTATCAGGCATAGAGGTAGTTTCATCATAAGTATCATGCATAGCAGAAGTAGCATCATCAATAACATGCATATCAGAACGAATAGCAGAAGCAAGTGTAGGCGTCGCAAGCTTACTCATAACAGAAGGTGAATCAAGTGCAGAGCTAGATGACAGTTCCTTACCTCCCCTCGTAGTTGAGGGATAGATCTTGCTTTTTGGATCTCTCAATTTCTTCATAGTGTCCAGCAGATATAGATCCCAAGTGACTCAAACAATAGAGCTATGCTCCCCGGCAACGACGCCAGAAATTAGTCTTGATAACCCACAAGTATAGGGGATCGCAACAGCTTTCGAGGGTAGAGTATTCAACCCAAATTTATTGATTCGACACAAGGGGAGCCAAAGAATATTCTCAAGTATTAGTAACTGAGTTGTCAATTCAACCACACCTGGAAACTTAGTATCTGCAGCAAAGTGTTTAGTAGCAAAGTAATATGATAGTGATGGTAGCGGTAACAAAAGAGTAATGAAAGCAAAGTAATGTTTTTGGTATTTTGTAGTGATTGTAACAATAGCAACGGGAATGTAAATAAGCGTAAACCAGTATATGGAAAGCTCGTAGGCATCAGATCAATGATGGATAATTATGCCGGATGTGGTTCATCATCTAACAGTCATAATATAGGGTGACACAGAACTAGCTCCAATTCGTCAATGTAATGTAGGCATGTATTCCGAATATAGTCATACGTGCTTATGGAAAAGAACTTGCATGACATCTTTTGTCCTACCCTCCTGTGGCAGCGGGGTCCTAATGGAAACTAAGGGATATTAAGACCTCCTTTTAATAGAGAACCGGAACAAAGCATTAGCACATAGTGAATACATGAACTCCTCAAACTACGGTCATCACCGGTAAGTATCCCGATTATTGTCACTTCGGGGTTAACGGATCATAACACATAATAGGTGACTATAGACTTGCAAGATAGGATCTAGAACTCTCATATATTGATGAAAACATAATAGGTTCAGATCTGAAATCATGGCACTCGGGCCCTAGTGACAAGCATTAAGCATAGCAAAGTCATAGCAACATCAATCTCAGAACATAGTGGATACTAGGGATCAAACCCTAACAAAACTAACTCGATTACATGGTGAATCTCATCCAACCCATCACCATCCAGCAAGCCTACGATGGAATTACTCACGCACGGCGGTGAGCATCATGAAATTGGTGATGGAGGATGGTTGATGATGACGACGGCGACGAATCCCCCTCTCCGGAGCCCCGAACGGACTCCAGATCAGCCCTCCCGAGAGGTTTTAGGGCTTGGCGGCGGCTCCATATCGTAAAACACGATGATTTCTTCTCTCCTATTTTTTTCTCCCCGAAAGCAGTTATATAGAGTTGGAGTTGGAGTTGGGGGGTTTCCAGGGGGCCCACGAGGTAGGGGGTGCTACGTCTTCAGCTTGTGTTGGTTTTCCCCGAAGAGGAAGGGATGATGTAGCAGAGTAGCATAAGTATTTCCCTCAGTTTTTGAGAACCAAGGTATCAATCTAGTAGGAGCCCACGCTCAAGTCCCTCGTACCTGCACAAAGCGATAGCTACTCGCAACCAACGCAATTAGGGGTTGTCAAGCCCTTCACGGTCACTTACGAGAGTGAGATCTGATAGATAGAATATTTTTGGTATGTTTGATATAAAGATGCAAAGTAAAAAGTAAAGGCAAAGTAAATAGCAAAACAATATAAAAGTGATGGAGATTGATATGATGAGAATAGACCCGGGGGCCACAGGTTTCACTAGTGGCTTCTCTCAAGAGCATAAGTATTCTACGGTGGGTGAACAAATTACTGTTGAGCAATTGATAGAATTGTACATAATTATGAGAATATCTAGGCATGATCATGTATATAGGCATCACATTCGTGACAAGTAGACCGAAACGATTCTGCATCTACTACTATTACTCCACTCATCGATCGCTATCCAACATGCATCTAGAGTATTAAGTTAAAAATAGAGTAACGCCTTAAGCAAGATGACATGATGTAGAGAGATAAATTGATGCAATATGAAATAAACCCCATCTTTTTATCCACGATGGCAACGATACAATACGTGCCTTTCTGCCCCTTCTATCACTGGGTAAGGACACTGCAAGATCGAACCCAAAGCTAAGCACTTCTCCCATGGCAAGAACTACCAATCAAGTTGGCCAAACCAAACGGATAATTCGAAGAGACTTGCAAAGATAACCAATCATACATAAAAGAATTCAGAGAAGATTCAAATATTATTCATAGATAGACTTGATCATAAACCCACAACTCATCGGTCTCAACAAACACACCACAAAAAGAAGATTACATCGAATAGATCTCCACGAGAGAGGGGGAGAACTTCGTATTGAGATTCAAAGAGAGAGAAGAATCCATCTAACTACTAACTATGGACCCGAAGGTCCGAGGTAAACTACTCACACTTCATCGGAGAGGCTAGGATGATGTAGAAGCCCTCCGTGATGACGGCCCTCTTCCAGCGGAGCTCCGGAACAGGCCCCAAGATGGGATCTCGTGGATACAAAAAGTTGTGGCGGTGGAATTAGGTTTTTGGCTCCTCTTCTGATTGTTTGGGGGTACGTGTGTATATATAGGAGGAAGAAGTATGCCGGAGGAGCAACAAGGGGCCCACGAGGCAGGGGGCGCGCCCTAGGGGGGGCGCCCCCCACCCTCGTGACCGCCTCTTTTGTTCCTTGGAGCAGGGTCCAAGTCTCCTGGATCACGTTCGGTGAGAAAATCACATTCCCGAAGATTTTATTCCGTTTGGACTCCGTTTGATATTCCGTTTCTTCGAAACACTGAAATAGGCAAAAAAACAGCAATTCTAGGCTGGGCCTCCAGTTAATAGGTTAGTCCCAAAAATAATATAAAAGTGGAAAATAAACCCCAATATAGTCCAAAACAGTAGATAATATAACATGGAGCAATCAAAAATTATAGATACATTGGAGACGTATCAGGCATCCCCAAGCTTAATTCCTGCTCGTCCTCGAGTAGGTAAATGATAAAAAGAGAATTTTTGATGCGGAGTGCTACTTGGCATAATTTCAATGCAAATCTTCTTAATTTTGGTATGAATATTCAGATTAGAAAGATTCAAGACAAAGGTTTATATTGACATAGAAAATAATAATACTTCAAGCATACTAACAAAGCAATTATGTCTTCTCAAAATAACATGGCTAAAGAAAGTGATCCCTACAAAATCAAATAGTCTGGCTATGCTCCATCTTCCCCACACAAAGTATTTAAATCATGCACAACCCCGATGACAAGCCAATCAATTGTTTCATACTCTAACTTTTTCAAAACTTTTTCAATCTTCACGCAATACATGAGCGTGAGCCATGGATATAGCACTATAGGTGGAATAAAATGGTGGTTGTGGAGAAGACAAAAAGGGAGAATATAGTCTCACATCAACTAGGCGTATCAACGGGCTATGGAGATGCCCATCAATAGATATCAATGTGAGTGAGTAGGGATTGCCATGCAACGGATGCACTAGAGCTATAAATATATGAAAGCTCAACAAAAGAAACTAGTGGGTGTGCATCCAACTTGCTTGCTCATGAAGACCTAGGGCAATTTAAGGAAGCCCATCATTGGAATATACAAGCCAAGTTCTATAATGAAAGATTCTCACTAGTATATGAAAGTGATAACATGAGAGACTCTCTACTATGAAGATCATGGTGCTACTTTGAAGCACAAGTGTGGTAAAAGGATAGTAACGTTGTCCCTTTTCTCTTTTTCTCTCATTCATTTTATTTATTTATTTATTTATGGCCTTTCTCTTTTTTGGGGGCTTCTTTGGCCTCTTTTTTTCGTTCGGAGTCTCATCCCGACTTGTGGGGGAATCATAGTCTCCATCATTCTTTCCTCACTGGGACAACGCTCTAATAATGATGATCATCACACTTTTATTTTTCTTACAACTCAACAATTACAACTCGATACTTAAAACAAAATATGACTCTATGTGAATGCATCCGGCGGTGGACCGGGATATGCAATATGGCAATGATGAATGTGTCATGATGAACTAGATGGTGGAAAGTTGCATGGCAATATATCTCGGAATGGCTATGGAAATGCCATAATAGGTAGGTATGGTAGCTGTTTTGAGGAAGGTATATGGTAGGTGTATGATACCGGTGAAAGGTGCGCGGTATTAGAGAGGCTACCAAGGGTGGAAGGGTGAGATTGCGTATAATCCATGGACTCAACATTAGTCATAAAGAACTCATATACTTATTGCAAAAATTTAGAAGCTATCAAAGCAAAGTACTACGCGCATGCTCCTATGGGGATAGATTGGTAGGAAAAGACCATCGCTCATCCCCGACCTCCACTCATAAGGAAGACAATCAATAAATAAATCATGCTCTGACTTCATCACATAACGGTTCACCATACGTGCATGCTACGGGAATCACAAACTTCAACACAAGTATTCTTTAAATCCACAACTACTCAACTAGCATGACTTTAATATTATCACCTCCATATCTCAAAACAATTATCATGCTTCAATCTTTTCTTAGTATTCAACACACTCAAAAGAAAGTTTTCACAAATCTTGAATACCAAGCATATTATTATTAGGCAAATTACCATGCTATTAGGAGACTCTCAAATTAATTTAAGTGAAGCATGAGAGATCAATAGTTTCTTTAAAACAAATTCACCACCGTGCTCTAAAAGATCTAAGTGAAGCACATAGAGCAAAGTTATCTAGCTCAAAGGATATAAGTGAAGCACATAGAGCAAAATTATCTAGCTCGAAAGATATAAGTGAAGGACATAGAGCAAAATTATCTAGCTCAATAGATATAAGTGAAGCACATAGAGTATTCTATCAAATTTTAATTCATGTATGGCTCTCTCAAAAGGTGTGTACAGCAAGGATGATTGTGGCATACTAACAAACAAAGACACAAATAATACAAGACGCTCCAAGCAAAACACATATCATGTTGGTGAATAAAAATATAGCTCCAAGTAAACTACCGATGGAAGTGGACGAAAAGTGGGGATGCCTTCCGGGGAATCCCCAAGCTTTAACTTTTTGGTGTCCTTGGATTATCTTGGGGTGCCATGGGCATCCCCAAGCTTAGGCTCTTTCCACTCCTTGTTCCATGATCCATCAAAAGAATTCACCCAAAACTTGAAAACTTCACAACACAAAACTCAAAATAGAAAACTCGTGAGCTCCGTTAGCGAAAGAAAACAAAATACCACTTCAAGGTACTGTAATGAATTCATTATTTATTTATTTTGGTGTTAAACCTACTGTATTCCAACTTCTATATGGATTATAAACTATTTTACTAGCCATAGATTCATCAAAATAAGCAAACAACACACGAAAAACAGAATCTGTCAAAAACAGAACAGTCTGTAGTAATCTGTAGCTAGCGCAAGATCTGGAACCCCAAAAATTCTAAAATAAATTGATGAACGTGAGGAACTTATCTATTAATCATCTGCAAAAAATAATTAACTAAATAGCACTCTTCAAATAAAAATTACAGCAGTTCTCGTGAGCGCTAAAGTTTCTGTTTTTTACAGCAAGTTCAACAAGACTTTCCCCAAGTCTTCCCAACGGTTCTACTTGGCACACACACTAATTAAACACAAAAAACACAACCTAAACAGAGGCTAAATAATTTATTACTAAACAGGAGCAAATAGCAAGGAATAAAAATAAAATTGGGTTGCCTCCCAACAAGCGCTATCGTTTAACGCCCCTAGCTAGGCATAACAAGCAAGAATAGATCTAGGTATTGCCGTCTTTGGTAGGCAATCCATAAGTGGCTCTCATGATAGTTTCATATGGTAATTTTATTTTCTTTCTTTGAAAGTGTTCCATGCCCTTTTTAAACGGAAATTGAAATCTAATATTCCCTTCCTTCATATCAATAATCGCACCAACCGTTCTAAGGAAAGGTCTACCAAGAATAATAGGGCAAGAAGGATTGCAATCTATATCAAGAAAAATGAAATCTACGGGCACATAATTCCTATTTGCAACAATAAGAACATCATTAATTCTTCCCATAGGTTTCTTAATAGTGGAATCCGCAAGATGCAAGTTTAGAGAGCAATCATCAAAATTACGGAAATCTAGTAAATCACACAAAGTCTTGGGAATAGTAGAGACACTAGCACCCAAATCACACAAAGCATAATACTCATGATCTTTAATTTTAATTTTAATAGTTGGTTCCCACTCATCATAGAGTTTTCTAGGGATAGAAACTTTCAACTCAAGTTTTTCTTCATAAGATTGCATCAAGGCATCAACAATATGTTCGTTAAAGGCTTTATTTCGACTATAAGCATGTGGAGCATTTAGCACGGATTGCAACAAGGAAATACAATAAATCAAAGAGCAATTTTCATAATTAAATTACTTGAAATCCAATATAGTGGGTTTAGCAACATCTAGATATTTATTTCTTTCCATCCCACTTTCATCAATTTCTTCATTAAGATCTAAATACTCCAAATTTTTAGAATGCCTTCTAGGTAAAGGAAGATCATATTCAGTTTCATCAAGATTCATATTGCAAAATAAAGATTTAATTGGAGACACATCAATAACTTTTAGATCTTCATCATTACTTTCATAGGAATGGGAAGAACACGCTTTAATAAAGGCATCTTTGGAAGCACGCATCCTAGCGGTTCTTTCTTTACACTCATCAATTGAAATTCTCATGGCTTTAAGAGACTCATTAATATCATGCTTAGGTGGAATAGATCTAAGTTTCAAAGCATCAACATCAAGAGCAATTCTATCAATGTTCCTAGCCAAATCATCAATCTTAAGCAATTTTTCTTCAATCATAGCATTAAAATTCTTTTGCCAAGAAATAAATTCTTTAATATTAGATTAAAAATCAGAGGGCATCTTATTATAATTTCCATAAGAGTTGTTGTAGGAATTCCCATAATTATTAGAAGGATTACTAGGATATGGCCTAGGATTAAAATTCCCTCTATAAGCATTGTTACCAAAATTATTCCTACCAACAAAATTCACATCCATAGATTCATTGTTATTCTCAATCAAAGTAGACAAAGGCATATCATTAGGATCAGAAGAAACACTCTTAGCAGAAAATAATTTCATAAGTTCATCCATCTTTCCACTCAACACATTAATTTCTTCTATCGCATGCACTTTTTTATTAGAAGATCTTTCAGTATGCCATTGAGAATAATTAACCATAATATTATCTAGGAGTTTAGTAGCATCTCCTAAAGTGATTTCCATAAAAGTGCCTCCCACGGCCGAATCTAAAAGATTTCTAGAAGCAAAATTCAATCCGGCATAAAAATTTTGTATGATCATCCACAAATTCAAACCATGAGTAGGGCAATTACGTATCATTAATTTCATTCTCTCCCAAGCTTGTGCAACATGTTCATGATCAAGTTGTTTAAAGTTCATAATATCGTTTCTAAGAGAGATGATCTTAGCGGGAGGAAAATACTTAGAGATAAAAGCATCTTTGCACTTGTTCCATGAATCAATACTATTCTTAGGCAAAGACGAAAATCAAGCGTTAGCACGATCTCTAAGCGAAAAAGGAAATAGCTTCAGTTTAACAACATCATTATTGACATCTTTTTTCTTTTGCATATCACATAAATCAACGAAGCTATTCAGATGAGTAGCGGCATCTTCACTAGGAAGGCCGACGAATTGATCTTTCATAACAAGATTCAACAAAGCAGTATTAATTTCACAAGATTTAGCATCGGTAAGAGGAGCAATCGGAGTGCTAAGGAAATCATTATTATTGGTATTGGTGAAGTCACACAATTTGGTAGTATCTTGAGCCATCGCGACAAACAAGCAAACAAACTAACACACAAGCAAACAAAAAGCAAGCGGACAAAAGAGGCAAATAGAGAGGGAGCATAGAGAGAGGGGGCAAATAAAACGGCAAGGGTGAATTGGGGGGAGAGGAAAACGAGAGGCAAATGGCAAATAATGTAATGCGAGAGATAGGGATTGTGATGGGTACTTGGTATATTGACTTTTTGCATAGACTCCCCAGCAACGGCGCCAGAAATCCTTCTTGCTATGTCTTGAGCTTGCGTTGGTTTTCCCCGAAGAGGAAGGGATGATGCAGCAGAGTAGCGTAAGTATTTCCCTCAGTTTTTGAGAACCAAGGTATCAATCCAGTAGGAGGCCACGCTCAAGTCCCTCGTATCTGCACAAAGCGATAGCTACTCGCAACCAACGCGATTAGGGGTTGTCAAGCCCTTCACGATCACTTACGAGAGTGAGATCTGATAGATAGAATATTTTTGGTATTTTTGATATAAATATGCAAAGTAAAAAAGTAAAGGCAAAGTAAATAGCAAAACAATATAAAAGTGACGGAGATTGATATGATGAGAATAGACCAGGGGGCCATAGGTTTCACTAGTGGCTTCTCTCAAGAGCATAAGTATTCTACGGTTGGTGAACAAATTATTGTTGAGCAATTGATAGAACTGTGCATAATTATGAGAATATCTAGGCATGATCATGTATATAGGCATCACGTCCGTGACAAGTAGACCGAAACCATTCTGCATCTACTACTATTACTCCACTCATCGACCGCTATCCAGCATGCATCTAGAGTATTAAGTTAAAAATAGAGAAACGCCTTAAGCAAGATGACATGATGTAGAGAGATAAATTCATGCAATATGAAATAAACCCCATCTTGTTATCCTCGATGGCAACGATACAATACGTGCCTTGCTGCCCCTTTTGTCACTGGGTAAGGACACCGCAAGATCGAACCCAAAGCTAAGCACTTCTCCCATGGCAAGAACTACCAATCTAGTTGGCCAAACCAAATGGATAATTCGAAGAGACTTGCAAAGATAACCAATCATACATAAAAGAATTCAGAGAAGATTCAAATATTATTCATAGATAGACTTGATCATAAACCCACAACTCATCGGTCTCAACAAACACACCGCAAAAAGAAGATTACATCGAATAGATCTCCACGAGAGAGGGGGAGAACTTTGTATTGAGATTCAAAGAGAGAGAAGAAGCCATCTAGCTACTAAGTATGGACCCGAAGGTCTGAGGTAAACTACTCACACTTCATCGGAGAGGCTAGGATGATGTAGAAGCCCTCAGTGATGACGGTCCTCTTCCAGCGGAGCTCTGGAACAGGCCCCAAGATGGGATCTCGTGGATACAGAAAGTTGCGGCGGTGGAATTAGGTTTTTGGCTCCTCTTCTGATCGTTTGGGGGTACGTGTGTATATATAGGAGGAAGAAGTACGCCGGAGGAGCCACAAGGGGCCCACGAGGCAGGGGGCGCGCCCTAGGGGGGGCGCCCCCCACCCTCGTGACCGCCTCTTTTGTTCCTTGGAGCAGGGTCCAAGTCTCCTAGATCACGTTCGATGAGAAAATCACGTTCCCGAAGATTTTATTCCGTTTGGACTCTGTTTGATATTCCGTTTCTCCGAAACACTGAAATAGCCAAAAAACAGCAATTCTGGGCTGGGCCTTCAGTTAATAGGTTAGTCCCAAAAATAATATAAAAGTGGAAAATAAACCCCAATATAGTCCAAAGCAGTAGATAATATAACATGGAGAAATCAAAAATTATAGATACGTTGGAGACGTATCAGGGGGCGCGCCCTAGGGGGCGCCCCCCACCCTCGTGAGAAGGGTGTGGGCCCCCTGGTCTTCATCTTTGGCGAGGATTTTTTTATTATTTATTGTAAGGTATTTTGTGGAGTTTCAGGTCATTCCGAGAACTTTTGTTTCTGCACATAAAACAACATCATGGCAATTCTGCTGAAAACAGCGTCAGTCCGGGTTAGTTCCATTCAAATTATACAAGTTAGAGTCCAAAACAAGGACAAAAGTATTTGGAAAAGTAGATACGACGGAGACGTATCAAGCTATTTCATGGAAAAGCTCCAAACAGCCGATAGTTGCATCATCCATGATGTATGCAGAATTCATAGCATGCTTCGAAGCCACGGGGCAGGCGATATGGCTAAAGAAATTAGTACCCGACTTGAAAGTGGTAGATTGTATTCACAAACCACTAAAGATGTACTACGACAACCAACCCGCGGTATTCTATGCTCACAACAACAAGTCGAGTAATGCTACCAAAACAATAGAGATAAGGTATTATGTTGTGAAAGATAAAATCCAGGATCAAACTATAAGTCTCGAGCATATAAGGACAAAGGATATGCTTGCGGATCCGCTAACGAAAGGCTTACCACCCAATGTGTTCAAGGAACACTTAGCCGACATGGGGTTAAGGGAAAGCCTTATGATTTCTGGATAGGCCCAAAAGGAACAGAATTTGCTTCTGAACATAACGTATGTTATAGCTGTATGATTCTAACGGCAATTAAGCTGTGACGATGAAACATGCTCTATGTACCAATATGTGATGAAACAAATAAACTAGAAAGTATAAAGTTAAAAGTAAAGTTGAGATCAAGGGGGGGATGTTAGGTTGATCTCCTCTATACAGGCCTAACGGCCTGCCAGGCCCTTGGTCAATGCGCCCTGATCGGGGGCGCCCAACCCATTATGGTTGGTGCGCCCCTGTGGCCCACGCTATATATAAATGGAGGTGGGGGCGGGGTACGACTTATGAGGTTAATCGCTGCCACAATCCCCACCGACACTCCCTTCCGATCTAGGGTTAGCGCGGCGCTCACGGGAAGCTCCACCACCGCCGCCATCTCTCTGCCATCACCGGCCCCTACTTCACCATGGCCGGCACTGGATCGAGTTCATCTGCACCAGCAGAAGGTAGGTTCACCTGAAGATCTACACTACTAGGAAAAGGCCTACTAATGGCGCACCAGTTTTGCCTACTAATGGCGCACTACTGGTGCGCCATTAGTAGCACGCCACTAGTATTTTTTACTAATGGCGCACCACATAGAAGTGCGCCATTAGTAATAAATTTTTTTCAATTTTTTTTAATTTTTTTAAAAAATTCAAATTTATTTATTTTTTTCTTAATCTCGGGTCACTATGGCTTAATCTCGGGTCACTACTGGTGCGCCATTAGTAGCACGCCACTAGTATTTTTTTACTAATGGCGCACCACATAGAAGTGCGCCATTAGTAATAATTTTTTTTCAATTTTTTTTCATTTTTTTAAAAAATTCAAATTTATTTATTTTTTTCTTAATCTCGGGTCACTATGATTTAATCTCGAGTCAATATGCTTAATCCCAAGCACGCTTAACTTCATAGTTTTATCCAACCCCAACACCACCTCACTTCAAAGGCACTTGTTGATATATCTATCATATCAATCCTATTAAACCTAGCTGATGTCTAGGACTTTGTTCATGTTCATGAGTATGATGAAATTTTGAAAAAATATTTCAAACTTCCCGATCATATTACGTATCATATTTTGAAAAATAATTCAAATTTTTTTCAAAACCATTTTTTTTTCTGTTACTAGTGGCGCACCTAGCATACTGTGCGCCACTAGTAAGTTTGAATTTTTTTGAATTTTTTTGCCTCCGGATTTTAGAAGCCCCGTAACTTTTTTTCTGTGAGGTTTTTGGGGATTTTGAAAATGTTTAACGAGGTTCCCCCAGTTAAATTCGGATGTACCTTTTCGAGTAGATGATTTTTCATATAAAAGACTTTTTCATCCGAATTCGTACGCAAAAGTTATGCCCATTTTTACAAATTCTCGAGAGATTTTGCAAAAAAATCGAAAATTCATATTTGTAAATTTTGCTAACAACTAGACCACATATCACATGGGAATCTTATTTTCTTTTATTTTTCTCGGGCGAATGTTTGGGCCAAGTTACTAATGGCGCACCGTGGAAGTGGTGCGCCATTACTAGTTCAACTAGTAATGGCGAACTAGTAATGGCGCACCACCCCTACGGTGCGCCATTAGTATTTAAATTTTTTACTAATGGCGCACCGTGGGGGTGGTGCGCCATTACTAGTTCAACTAGTAATGGCGCATCACTTCCACGGTGCGCCATTAGTAGTTTTAAAAAAATTAAAAAAAAATGTTGCTAATGGCGCACCGTGGATGTGGTGGGCCATTAGTATTTGGACACTAATGACGCACCAACACATGGTGCGCCATTAGTATATACTAATGGCACCTGGTGCGTCATTAGTGTCATTTCCATCTATAGCTCTTTTCCTATTAGTGCTAGCCTATACGATCCAAGTGGGTCTATCATCTCAAGATTTTTTTTGTGTGTGTCTATTTCTATGTCTTGGACACAACTAAAAATAGCGCCAATCCATGTATATCGACGTATACATATTGTTTAGTGTTAATATAATAGTTCTGCGCCCTCTAGTCGTACCAGTCTACCAGTCGCGCGACGAGCAATCAGCAGCAGCGGCGCCGAGTACGTCTACGCTAGAAGCCAGCAGCAGCACAGACGCGCGAGGAGCGAACACAGGTAATGGAGGCACTGGCATGGTGCTTTGGGACAGCTCTGGAGGCATCATCTTCACCTTGTGTCGTCATCTATTCACATGTGATAGTACACTTTCTGCTGAACTTGAGGCATGCAATGAGGGAATTGTGTTGGCACTGGAATGGAGCTCACTTCTGTTCATCATTATAACAGACTACTAAGTTGCCCGTGCGTTGCTATGGAAAATAAAATATGTATATAAATGTGTTACTAAAGATTCATTACATTTTGTGAAACCGTAACCACATACTTGTTGTTTTTTTACTCTTTGTTGTACGTCTCCTCCGCCCATGTCTCCGCTTCATATTCCCCACACTTGTCCTCTCCGGTCACCAATTCTTCCTCTAGCCGCTTCACCATTTCCTCCAACTTTCTAAAGAATAGTGACACATTAAGGCCCCCTTTGTTTGTGCTACGGATTCTTGACAATGTGGCTGGGCTTCACTTCTTAAATACCACTTTCTTTGAACCACTAAACACATTTTATCTGTAGCATCGGCTTTTTCTTCCTACATTGCATTTTCAACCTCAGCCTTTTATGCACCTAATTTGTTTCTTCTCTCCTTTACCATGGTGAAAGTTTCCATACATGGTTACATAAATAAAAATCACATAGGCCCTTAAATGCAATGACAAAAAGTAATCTAAAAGCCCGAGACAAAACTGGACACCATGTACATACAAGGAAATTGCACAAACTACCTACTTTTGGTGTTAGTGTTGCACAAAACGCCTACTTTTACAGGTTTGTTGCACAAAACACCATATATTGGGGTAATTCATTGCAGCTAGCTCGAATCCATCATTTAGGTGTGTTAACATGATTCCTACCAAGTGGGTCCGGTTTATAAGTGCATCGGTGGCAAAAAAACGATCACATCAGTAGCCAACTAGAACTATCAATGTCTCACAATCATTTGCTCCAGTTGAGCTGAATTTTCCTTAGAAAATTAATGAGTGCAACACTACATGTGTGAATACATAAACTACACAGTGTCCCTAGTAAGCCTCTACTAGACTAGCTCGTTGATCAAAGATGGCTATGGTTTTCTGACCATAGACATGAGTTGCCATTTGATAATGGAATCACATCATTAGGAGAGTGATGTGATGAATAGACCCAGCCGTAAGCTTAGCATCAGATCGTTTAGTTATTTGCTATAGCTTTCTTTATATCAAGTATCTGTTCCTTCGACCATGAGATCATGCTACTCCCGTATACCGAAGGAATGCCTTGTGTGCTATCAAACGTCACTTCGTAACTAGATGGTCATAAATGTGCTCTATAGTTATCTCTGAAGGTGTCTGTTGAGTTGCATGGATCGAGACTAGATTTTGTCACTCCGTGTGACGAAGAGATATCTGTGGGCCCTCTCGGTAATACAAAATCATAAAAAGCTTCATGTGACTAATGGGTTTAGTCACTGGATCTTGTATTACGAGTAAATAGACTTGCCAGTAACGAGATTGAACTAGGTGCCCGGTGGCAACAAACAAGCCAACTACAAAATGCAATGACGTCGAGTGAATGAGACATAACTATATCTCAGCTAGATGAGCTACAGACGCTTGCATTTTTCAGCAATTAGGGAGCTTTATTACTTAACAACAATTCGGTTACAAATCAGCCATCACGCCTTGAACAAGAAAAATCAGGCTCTCAGACAACCAACAATCAGACAAATCAAGTGTACAGGCCAATTTAACACATGCGTCTGCCACAATATTTGCTTCCATGTTGAACCGAAAAAAAAGCAAATGATGATTCTTTCTCCTTATTTCATCAAGGATAGGAGCAACAAAAAAAAGCAAGCGCCCGTTGAGGCCATCGCAGACTGGTGCCTTAAAGTCGGTCATCAAAGTGGGTTTACTGACATGTTATTATGTACTAGTGCTCCATAGATACGAAGATAGTGTTGCTATATATAGAGCCAAGTAGGAGATGGTAGCGACATGCATGTAAGGCTACTTACAAGACCATCGTGAAGCAAGTCGTTGCCGCCGTAAACCCTGCCAACGTAAATGAGGCACGGGGCATTCAGGTGTGCCCGTAACGGGATTTAGTTTGTATGTTATGCTAATGGTGTGTAGCCTATTGCTACTATGACCAAATGAGTATTTATGGTATTCTCTTACTCGGTTATGATTATAGATTCATCGTAAGATATGCTCGGGACTTTTCCAATCTGCTCCTTTGGCCACACATCACGTGCCGACCTGTCCATTCTTGGCGAAGTGCACCACAACTATAACATTGGACGATCTACCTTATGGGGAGCGCACCAGGGGGCACATCATTAGACTATTATACTTAACACCCCTTTCCACAGTCGAGTAGACATGGAACGATCAAGATAAAATGACTAGTTTGCAATTTATAAACAATCAATGATAACACAATTGTGCAAACTGCCAAAGTTATATAAGTAGATGTAATAATAACTCAGTGAGAATTTTCCTTTCACCTTCCAGAAGACATGCTTATTGCTGACATCCCACCGGTATAACCAGACTGGAAGGAGCTCCCTTCCGTGCTTGCTCCAGAAATCGTCAACTGGTACTGTTGTGAAATTTCACTATCCATGGAGTTTTTATATTGAGTGGTTCCATAAATAGACCGCTTTTCGCTTGTAACCAATGGCAACAACACTTTGAGCTTTGAAACAACCTCGGTCATGGCCGGCCTATCAACGGCTGCATTTTCGACACAGTCCATGGCAAGGTCTATCACACTCTGCAGGGAACTGACGTTGTATTGATCTAACAACTTTTTGTCCACGACATCATGAATACTGCCTTTTGCTATCTTTTGGCGCACCCATTTTGGTAGGTGGACAGGTTGAGGGTCCATGATCACTGGGGGTTGAGCAGTGATGATCTCCAACAGCACAATACCAAAGCTGTAAACATCTGTCTTGACAGTGAGTTGGAAAGTTGCATGGTACTCAGGGTCAAGGTAGCCAAGAGTGCCAGCAGCAACAGTAGATATGTGTGTGTGAGCATCGTTAAAAGCCCGCGAAAGCCCAAAATCAGATATTATCCCCACTAGATTCTTGTCTAGTAGGATGTTGGGGGTCTTCACATCTCTATGCACTATTGATGGGGTGCATAACTCATGTAAATACTCCAATCCTGTAGTTTATTAAAACTTGTACTTCGTCAGCACACATATACATACATGACCAAAAGGCAAACACCCAACTTAAATTCAAACCTTGGGCAGCATCAAATGCAATATGAAGCCGTTGTTCCCAATTTAGGATATAGTCCTCTCCTGCATCAATAAATACCAAATTAATGTGAGTGATGTTTGATACATCCATGGTAGAATAATTACTAGTTTTTATTTGTGCGCATGTTTAATGTAGCAATTGAGGGTTTTACACATGCACAGGTTAACCAATTGGTGTATTGTGATTTGATGCTTACAAGCATTTTGATCTTTGAGAGATCACTGCTTTTCCTTATGTTTACCAGAGCATTTCTTATATACAAATCTAATTAACAAGCAAACAAAGATTCCCAAATATTGTTTGAATACAATTCCTCTCTAGTTGATTTGTTTCTTGCTAGCCTTTAAAGATGTGCATGATTCAAATTTGTAACTATCATGACATGGCTATTAATTATGAATCTAGGAATGTAATCTTGGTGGCCCAATTGGCTAGGCAACTATTAATGACCATGTCATGTTAGGACACTAATAATACATATGCAACTCTAAGAATTCGGCTATGGTGGCCGCAACTATTAGTCCAATATGCATGCCCTCTCTCCTCCGTCGGGTGACCATGTCAGGCGCTACTCTCAAACACTCCCCCTCCATATGATCCCCCAACTGTCAATTTTTGGCGGAGCTACAGCCTCTGGCGACGGAGCTACATCCAGTGGCGACGCTACTGCTGGGTCAAGCTGTACCCTCGCGCGAGCAATTTTTGCTGCCATCGGCCAACGCCGGAGCTGGAACCAGCAAATGTTTTTGCTACAATCAGCAGAGCAATTTTGTTGCCACCTGCCGACGCCGGAGCTGGAACTGGTGCCTAGTTTTCTACAACCAGCGAGCAATTTTGCTTCCACCGGCCGACGCCGGAGCTGGAACCGGCAAATGGTTTTGCTACAACCATCAGAGCTATTTTGTTGACATCTGCCGACACCGGAGCTGGAACCAGCAAATGTTTTTGCTACAATCAGCAGACCAATTTTGTTGCCACCTGTCGGCGCCGGAGCTGGAACTGGTGCCTAGTTTGCTACAACCAGCGAGCAATTTTGCTTCCACCGGCCGACACCGGAGCTGGAACCGGCAAATGGTTTTGCTACAACCATCAGAGCTATTTTGTTCAAAAGAACTAGCAGTCGCCTTTAGCAAAACTGTTTAAAAAATAGAAAAAAAAAGTGTGCTACTTGAGGATGGGTATATGCTGTACAGTATACTTGAGTTGTCAACTTACCTCCTGTAGTGCCTGGTACTGGCACAGCCGTCGCCGCTGGTGGCGGTGCGGCAGCCTTGGCCGGGAGCTGGACCATGGCGGCGCCGTTGAAGAAGGTCTTCCCCACCTCGGACCTCAAGGTGCACCGGGAGCCAGCGACCCTGGAGCCATCCCCGTTGGGCAGGAAGCGGAACTTGGTAAACCACCCGCGCAAGAGGCCCTGGAGGCAACTCCGGCACAGCGCCGGCGACAGGTCCCCCGCGCACTGCGCCGCCGAATAGATGTGGCTGAACCCCGGGTCGGGCCCTACCCATTGCCCCGTGGCGAACAGCTGCGTGGAGTTGTCGACCGCGTAGTGCACCGTGGCGTTGAGGAGGCCGGTGAGCGCCCGGTCGTAGCCCGCGACGTCGCTGCTGCTGATGCTGGTACCGCCGATGAGAGGTATCTCGCCGGAGTTGTTGGCGGAGGCGAGGAAGTTGTTGTCCGACAGGCGGACGTAGCACGGGTTGAAGCAGAGTGCCACGTCCCTGATCCGGCGGCCGCAGGCCGTCGTGGCCTTCTCATAGGCGGAGGTGCCGCAGTCGAGGCACTCGGAGGCGGTGACGTCGCCGCGGCAGAGCACCAGGCCGTAGACGGTGTCCGGGGCGGCGCCAAGGGTGCCGGAGGCGAAGCGGGACGCCGAGGAGGAGGCGTCCTGCCTGAGGGTGAGGACGAGGTTTAGGAGGTTGGTTTCGTACGCGCTGCCAGCCGAGTAGTTGCCGCTGCTGGGGTCGCAACGCGGCCACGGCTGTGCGGCGGCGAGCGGGAGTGCCAAGAAGAGGAGTGTTAGATAATCTTGTCTAGTTTGTGCTAGCCAATACGTGTGTGGTCATATAGTCCGGTTAGGATTTTGTCAAGTGTCCGTAGTACTAGGTTTAGTACGTGTGAGTCAAGGAGTACTACTTTGGTAGGTTTAGTTTAGGTTGGTTTGTGTCCCGGCAGTGTACGAAGCGTTTACTTGTACAGGTAGGCTTCTAGCAAGAGTCCGTGTAGGTCTAGGCTATTTGGGTCGTTCCTCCTGCGTGTATATATATACACACGACCAGGGCTGGAATATTTTGTACCTGTGCAAGAAAACAGAAATAATAAAGAGAGAAAGGAAAGACACGACACGTGCCTTTGGCAACAGATTTTATGTGCGCGTGTTCATCGTGATTTAATGTGATCGATTCTGTGGACCGAGTTCCAACAAAGAGCACAAGAGCTTGAGTCCATGAGCAGCCATTCCCATGCCCATGCATGGCGTGGTGGTGGGAAGAGCAAGAGACCTTTTGGTTTGGTTTTAGCTAGGCAGAGCAAGGAGGTATTAGTAGAAAAACATTGTCCGTAAGAAGGAAGGAAGGAAGGGAGGAAGGTGCATGAATCTCGAAGTTGTTGCGTGCAGATGACTCGATTAATAACTAGTCAATGCAGAGCCATCGCTGTCATACTAGCAGGGATACTCGCAGGGAAGTTGACGCGGCGTCTGCCCAATGCAAGTAGGCATGCACAAGTTGGGTATGGGCAGCCAAAATGACGTACAAAATGGAGGGTTGCTTGAGTGTTGGCCTAAGGAAGCTTCCAATATATAAACGATTGCTTCAGTAGTCAAGAATAAAAGCATCTTCAATCGAGCCCCCAACACGCCCTCTCCAGACGATTTTTTCGCGCCGGCGCATAAAAATCTGCCCAGTCGCGTTCGTAGAAGTCCAATTTTCGCTGGCTCGGGCCGAATTCAGCGCCGGCGAAACCAGACCGAACCCGGCGCGCTGGGGCGTCGGGCGAAATAGTTTTGGCACGAAAGAGCTGTGGGCCCGCCGAGTCAGTGACACTCGCCTCGTCGTCCTGCGAACGCCTCGGTTTCCCGCGGGAATCAATGCCAAGGCTGCCGCCGGTCAGCTTTCCATTGATTCCTCACGGGGTGGCTCTTCACGGGCGGCGCGGCGCCGCCCCCGCCCCGCGTACACACTCCTCCCCCGGCGGCTATAAAAATCGCCCCCCCCCCTCGTCGTTGGCCACAGACGTTGTGTTCTCTCTCTCTCTCCGCCGACGAACCTCTGTGTCTCTCTCCGCCGTCGAGGAACCTCTGCTCTCTCCCAGCCCCATCCATGACAATGTGCGAGCGGTTCCCCGGCGACGGAGCGGCGGCCAACGGCTTCGACCGCCGCTCGCTGCAAACGTGGGAGGCGTACATGTTTTTCGAGGCCAACATTCCGGCGCCTTCAGACATGCGCGTTGCTCCGATAGGATGGAGGCTCAGCGCCGGAGGCATCCCCATCCCCCCTGCCGGACATCGTCGCGCGCCCTGATCTCTTCGCCGGCGAGGTCGACCGCGTTCGCTCATCGCTGACCGAGGAGCAGCGCGCCTCCGCGTAGTACGCTGTCGACAACCACGAGGCGTGGGCGGCGTACTTTCAGCGCTGCCAGGAGCAACGCCTCGCCTCCACCAACGGGGCACCGGTGGCGGCGGGCGGCCAGTGGAACAGCAAGGGGCGACGCCTGTGGTGGTCCGTGAGGGAGTCATGGACTAAGGGGTCCTCGGGCGTCCGGCCTGTTGAACATGGGCCGGACTAATCATTACTAGGAAAAAGCCTATACACAGAATTTTACCAGTAGCGCTGTACAAAATCAAGCGCTGCTGCTACTTAGTAGCAGCGCGCGTAAATAAATCGCGCTACTGCTATGACTTTAACAGTAGCGCGTACTAGCGAAAAGGGTTGCTGCTACGTTTGAACTGGGCGCACATGGCTAGCCCAACCTAGCAGTAGCGCGTATAATGGCCCAGCGCTACTGCTAATCTCCTTAGCTGCAGCACGCTTACGTGTAAAGCGCTGCTGCTAACGGAAATAAAATAAAGTGAAAAACAAGTAGAAAAGTAAATGAAAATGAAAGAAATAGAAAAAGGAGAAAGGGAAAAAATAAAATGTAAAGAAAAATAAAAGGAAAAAAGGAAAAAGGAGAAAGGAATAGCAGTAGCGGGTTTCAGTAAACGTGCTATAGCTAACTTAGCTATAGCGCGTTTCCGGAAACGCGCTACCGTTACGTTTCACTTAAACAGCGGTTTCCCCCCACACCGCCCCCCGGCCACCAATTCTTCCCCAAATAGTCCCTCGCCCTCACAGCCGTCTCCTCACCGCCGCCGCCCGAGGCCGCCCCCAGCCTCACCGCCGCCGCCCCACGGCCGCCGCGCGCTCTCCCCACGCCGCCGCCCCTCGGCCGCCGCGCGCTCTCCCCACGCCGCCCCCGACCCCAGATTCAACGCCGGCCCCGCCCCCGACCTCAACGCCGCCCGGGATGCCGCCC
>NC_041388.1:2278186-2311248 GCF_002162155.2 Triticum dicoccoides | reverse complement strand
CCCCGACCTCAACACCGCCCCGGACGCCGCCCCCGCCCCCCGACCTCAACGCCGCGGAGCCCCGACCACGACCTCGACGCCGCCTGCCCCTCCCTCGTCGCAGGCACCCGAGGTGAGCACGCCTACTCCTCCCTCTCCCCTACCTCTGCCTAGGGTTTCTACCTCCATCAAATTAGTTAGGGTGGAAACGAATTGGATGCGGCTGCGGCTCAAATGAGTTAGGGTTCATGTAAGGGTGGAAACGAATCAAATTTCTAAGATAAATCATAAAACGAGTAAAATTTGACCACTTATTTCACTTTATAGTTGGATAATTGGAATATCCGCTACCACTTTCCACCCCTATAGGTTCATCAAATTAGATGGTAATTAGGGCAGTAGTTCTTAGGTACTAATTAGTTAGTAAGAACTAGGTACTAATTAGGTACTAGAATATTTTTATTTATAGTAAGTTTATTTTTAGTAAGAACTAGTTGAATTAATAGAACTAGTTAGTAAGAACTTGTTGCTATTTTTTAGTTAAAGCAATTTTCCCGCATCGACGTGGACGATGCCTATCACGCATCCTCGTCGTCGAGTCGGTGGAGGACGACACCTGCTTGACCAGATGGGCCATGTCCGGGACTGGGCTCCGCCGGGGTGGTACTGGGAGGCGCTACCTACCAGGGGGTGCAGGTTGGTGAGGAGCCAGCCTGTCGTTGACCCGAACCTTCTTTGGTGGCGGTCGCGTGGGCCAGTGACGGTCCAGAGGCTCGAGGACTTCGCGGAGGTGGTGCGTCACCGTGTCAGTGAGGAGGACGCGCACGTCCGTCGCTACTTGTTTGCGTTGGAGCACAGGTTCTCCAATACCTGGCAGGTTCTCTAGGGATCTCACTGAAGCTATGATCCCGTGATGGTTCCTTCTCTGTGGGTGTCCACCGCCCGCGCCGATACCCGTCGTGTGCTAGGGTTTTAGTTGTACTAGTGATGTTATATGTATGACACTATTCGGGATGTATTAGTGATAATATTCGACGATGTACGAACGCATGAGATGATTTACTTTTTCTTATTGAATGCATGCTAATTTGAGTCTTATAAGATATTTTGAAATGTATATCTTGTGTTGCTCAATATCCAACTGGTCGGTCATGTTTGCAGGTTACACCTCCGAGTGGCCTATGTTTTGCCGGAGTGTTGATTCATTTCCGTTCTGGCAAATTTCAAGCGCTCGATATATCCTATTTTAGCAAAGGTCATGCCGGATTTCTCCGTGAATTTTGGCATGACTTTTGCTAGAATATGTAGAAAGTATCGAGTGCCCCGGATTTGTGTGTTGAGTATTCTGGTAGTTGTCTTGTATCGATTTTTAATTAATGTTTTAACTATGGACATAGGAAATGTCTGATGACAAAAAGGATTTCGGTATTTGCAAATACTGCGAAGACGAGCGCGGCCCGTGCGACGAAATCTTCCTAGATGATGATAGGCGCTTCAGCATCAAGCTGGACGAGAACTTCGAAGTGGATACAGTAAGTCACAATGACAAGTCTTTTTTCATAATTAAGCATGACATCTGCTTCATTTGCTTGAACTTATATTTTTTTACTATTCTACTAGCGTATCCCCTGCCATGCAAGAGTTTTTGTATTGGATAAGATAGGCTTCAGTCATACTATGGAGGTAAAGAAAGTTTATTTGAAGACCGAGCATGGTTATATTTTCCACGCAAAATTATACACTTCAGACGACTACACCTATTTTGGATGCAAAACATGGCGAGCACTATGCAAGACTTATGCATTTCAGCCTGATATGGTTATCACCTTTGATATTCGTCCGGAAGATGATATTGAAGGTAATACCGACATATGGGTCGATGTGCAGACGCCTCCAGTTACACCAAAATGTAAGTTTCTCAACCATATTTATGTCTTTGATATTGTTTATTCAAAAATAGTTGACAACTAATTTGTATTGTCAGCTTATTTCGGTGCAAGCAAACATGTCTAGCGCTTGGTAGACAGGACCTACTACTGTCCCGGGGCTGAACTAAACTGCGAGGAGCTAAGTCATTATGTTTCATGGCTTGAGGATCTTGATACCGTCAAGAAAAATTTTCTTCCTGGACTTAGAAATCTTAGTACTGAAAACGTGCGACCAATAGTGTTCGTCATGAACTACGGTCACATCTATTTAGGAAGGATGGTAAGATTTTTACTATTTGTCCTTAGTGCATCTTTTCCATACATTATTTGTGAAGCTAAACTTCATTGCTAAGTATGTGACCATACGATGTTCTTCAACAGGGACTCCCGATGAATGTTGTGCCTTATGGGATCGAGACTAAAGGTACCATGAGTATTATTAGCTTACGGCCAAGATATCCTACATGTTACTTTAGTGCATTCAAGATCAGCGATGAATGCTTAATAGTGCAAGATTGGACCAGATATGTGATGGGGGAGCGCAGACAAGTACTAGGGGGCAGCAAACAGATGTGCTACCCAAAATTAGGAGACATGTTCATCTGCATGCTCCAACTTGATCAAGGAGGAGAGCTACACATGTTTTATGTTGTTTTACCTAAGAGAGAGCAGTAGGAGTGATTAGCTAGAAATGAGTTTGAGGATGATGATGTGCTACACTATTACTATGATGATAAAATAGCTAGTGTTGGTGGTAATGACTGATGATTATTATGAGCTAGTGTTAGTGGTGATTAAATAAATATTGTTGGTGCTAATGATTATGATGATGATTAAATAGCTTGTGCTGGCGGATTAGATTCAAGTGGAGGCAACATGTGGTGCACATCGAAAGTACTACTAGTCCAAACTAGATCAACTTTGGATTAGTAGTATACTTTTGACATGCACCACATATTGCCTCCACTTGAACCTAATCCACCTTCATTTGACACACTGTTATGGACATAATGATGTAAACCTCATAACTGGTATTGTACCAATATTTGTACGATGGCGCATAAATACACTAAAAATAAAAAAATAAAAAAACAATACTAGTAGCGATGGAAAGAAAACATGCTGCCAGTAGTTACATTAGCAGCAGTGTGGGAGAGAACAAGCGCTGCAGCTATTTGTCCTAGAAGTAGCGCGTGCGGCACGCGTTACTGCTAAGCAATAGCTGTAGCGCTTTATTAGTAGCGCGCCTATCCGCGCTACTAGTGAGCACAAAACCAGCGCTACTGCTAGGGTTTTCCCTAGTAGTGAATGGCTGTGAAGAAACAAGACCGAAGACTCTCTCCTGTGTCTGGATGGGACTCTCCTTGGCGTGAAAGGCAAGCTTGGCGACCCAATATGAAGATTCCTTTCTCTGTAACCGACCTTGTACAACCCTAGTCCCCTTCGGTGTCTATATAAACCGGAGGGCTTAGTCCGCATAGAGGGGACAATCATATTACCATAGTCATACAGGCTAGGCTTTTAGGGTTTAGCCACCTCGATCTCGTGGTAGATCAACTCTTGTAATACTCATATTCATCAAGATCAATCAAGCAGGAAGTAGGGTATTACCTCCATAGAGAGGGCCCAAACCTGGGTAAATATCGTGTCCCCTGTCTCCTGTTACCATCGACCTTAGACGCACAGTTCGGGTCTCCCTACCCGAGATCCGCCGGTTTTGACACCGACAGTCCGTTCCCGGCCGGACGCTCGGCGAGGTTCTCGCGCACCTCGAGGGTGGGAACAACCCGCCGCTCGCATACCCTCGGGGACCGGCCGTCGCTCCGGTGCCCCGCCGCGGCGCCGGGCAATGGATGCTAAGGAGGTTTGCCTCCGGTTCGTCGTCCTCGTCCCGTTCCTCCTCCCACTCCTCTGGCTCTCCGGCGGTGTTCGGCGTCAAGGCCGAGCCCGTAGTGGAGACCCCGCTCGGCCGGCGCACCTGCTCGGCCGGCATCATCATCAACGAAGGTGGCGGCCGCGCCTCGTCCTCGGCTCCTCCCTGACTCATCAAGCTGAAGACGGAGCCCGGGCTCTCCAGGGGCGTCAAGGAGGAGGTGCTCGACGACGAAGCGGCCCTCAAATGGGCGCGCGACGACTGGGTGCAAACGGAGAGGGAGCGCCAGTGCGCTGCCCTCGCGTGGTTCGAAGCTCATCGCCATGGCCGGGACAACGAAGGCATCGTCGTCCTCGACGACAGCGACGACGACGACGCGTCGCCACCACCTGTCCGCCATGGAGACGCCGAGCAGGGCTCCGGCAGGGGTGCCCGCGCCATCAAGAAGGAGAAGGCCGACGACGACGAGGACGACAGCGACGTCGGTGACTTCGCCGCGCTGATCGAGTTCTTCGCCCCATAGATAAGTTTGTTTAAATAATTTATGTAAAACGCCGAACATGATTAATATGAATATCATGTTTGCCGAATTTTAGCTGAACTTTGCCGAACTTCGCCGAATTCAGCTTTTTAAAATTAAAAAAACACGTCCGGGGCGACCCTGGGGCGAGCGGCTAGGAACCCGCTCGCCCCCGCGCCAATTTAAGCGTCGGCTCGCCCCCAGGGGGCGCGTAAAATCGCCGCCTGGGGGGCCAATGGCTGGAGATGCCCGTGCATTGCACGGAACATCAAGATGCATTTTTTTTTGACAAAACACCTGTTGTGATTGACCCATGCAGGAGTAATCCCATGTGTAAAAACTAATGATATCTCGAGAATTTCATTGAAAAAATGATATCTCGAGAAAGATGAGAGATAAGGTGATGTTGAAATTCTGCCCACAGGATCGATCACATCAAAGTAGACGAAGAACACGCGCACAAAAATTTTGGCCAAGGGCATGTGTCATGCCCCTTCTTTTTATTCCTTTTTCTGTTTTCCACTACCTGATACAATCAACCGGCCGTGCCGTGCATATAAATATGCAGAACCGACCGACCCAACACAAAGCCTATCTTACACGGACTTGCTTTTGGACTCCAAAAGCATACACGGACACGCTAAACAATACCAATAACTTGTACTCCTAATCTCCTACACGTACCAGACTCATGAGCTGACTCACGGCAACTTGCAGGACTAGTACATAGCAATAGCCACGTACGTAACCCACTAGTACTCCAACTGGACTTTGACTCTTAGCACTAAGCGCATGCTAAACACAACTTAATCATCAAGATTACTCTAACAATCTCTTCCTAATCTTGACTCCATGTCCTCTGTGCTTCTCCGGTCTTGGCTCGTTGTAGATCACCCCCTATCGCTCATTCGCTCGCACCACGACAAGTTAAATTGATAGACTTCATTGATCGTAACAATCTCCCCTCCAATTTCAACTTGGCAAATTTACGGACCACCTCAAATATGCCTTAGACTACCCAGCCTTGCTAGTAACCTGTGAAATACATCACCCGGTGGACTTCACCATCCACCCTAGCAAGATACATGCCGACTCCTTGTGGATCACACCACCCCGTGCACTACACCATGCACTCCAGCCTCATGTAGAGACATGGCCTCATTGAAGAGACTCACCTTCACTGGTTTACCGCCCCCACATATTTGAACTTGATCCTCTCGTCGAGACACATAGACGACCTCGGCTTCATCTTCAACGCCTTCTCACAGAGACGAGCACTTGGACATGACGACGACTCACAGACGCGATGACGACGACTGGCCGTGCAAACACACACGCCTCCATGACTCTAACTAACTCCCGGATGACGATCTTGATGACTTTCCGGCACCGCACCACGGCACCACCGCTCCCGTCAACGATCTTCTTCCACCGCCTTGGCGACGACAACCCGCCGTCTCCCTCCATGTCGCTCCGTTGAACGACGATTGCATGATCCTCTCTTCGCCGCATCATCCAGCGACTTCATGGCATGCCGCTCCTCGTCGCTACACCACCTGATGAAGCTATGTACCTAGGGTAGGGTCATGGACCTGTCCAAACTGACCTACCCAAGGACATCTATAGAAGAAATCACCTTTCAATCGACTTGGGGGTGTTCTACTCGACAGACTCGAAGATACTCGACCGAGAAGCAATCACTTGACCAAGACCAAACCACTCGACGGCCAGGAGACCTAAAGGCACTCCACATGCTAACGGTCGGTTATTAAGTAGCTTTTATGGTCATCATAGCACTTTATTAGGGGCGTTACCAGTAACGCCCGACCTTAATGTATTTAAACCCTGCATAACTGAGGGCCGGAGGGGTCCGGCGAACTCTATATAAGCCACCCCCCTCCTTAGTGTAAAGGATTTGCACACCTGTAAACCATACACGCATAATCCAGTCGATCGCCTCCGGGCTCCGAGACGTAGGGCTATTACTTCCTCCGAGAAGGGCCTGAACTCGTAAACCTCGTGTGCTTACAACTTCTCCATAGATAAGATCTTGCCTCTCCATACCTACCCCCCTACATTACTGTCAGACTTAGAACCACGACAGTTGGCGCCCACCGTGGGGCGGTGTTTTAGCGATTTGTTGGAGGAGTTGCGATCTTTTCCGATCCAAATCATCATGGTTTCTGGCGGAGTTTTGGTGGAGGGCCGCGAGATCCGTCTCGGCGCGCTCACGTTCATCGCCGACGACTCCGCTTGGCTTCAGGAGGCTCCGCTCGACGTGGACGCACTCCCCGTCCGCGGGGCAACGCACTTCAGCGCGTGCGTCCGCGGCGTTCTCTTGCGGCAACCGTCGACCCCCTACCGGTCGGCTCCTGTGTTGTCCTCCCTCCCTGTTTCCCGCCGGCGCAAGCGCTCCGGTCGGTCGAGACTTTAGCGGTGGGTGAGACACGCGGTGGCACGTCAGTCGGCCACCCCTCAAGTCGCGGCGATCGAGCCCGATGAATCCCTCTACGGCCTGTTCGATCTGTTGACTGGCTCCGCAGAGACCGCATCCGAGTGCGACAGCAGTGATCCGGCGGCGGAGGTTCTGATGGTCGATGGACCGCCCAGTCCTCCCGGTTTTCCCCACACCGACAGAGGCGCGGGTGGAGGCGACCCGTCGCGTCCCCATGAGGAATATCTCCCCGAGCCTCTCACGTTGCTACAGAGAGAAGAACTTCGTCATCGGAACATGGATGCACTGCACACTCCTATCGTTGGAGAAACCCCCGAGGCTCGTGCCTTGGAGGAGGCGCGCCTGGCAAACTTGGCCGAGCGCACTCGACTGGAGAACCTCCAGCGAGCACTCGACGAGCGTGCGCGACAACGGGTTCCAGAATCTAGTCGACGTCAGCTCTTTCCACCCCCGCAGGTATATCGAACTCCGATTCAGAATTTAGCAGCTGCAGCCCATATAGCAGAGTCGATTCAGCCTTCCCAGTCGGAGGCTGGCAGAGGCTTGCTGCAGATCAGAGCGTTACTCCGGGCAGCAGGAGACTAGAATTCCGCTGTCTCTCAGTCACGGAACAGGATTCATAGCAGATCCGTTGCTCCAGACACAGTCTAGTCAGCTCATAGCCCAAGATCGCCCCCGAGGCGTGAGGGACGTGGGGACCGGCGTAATCAGTATGGGAACTGTGAACAATATGATCACCGATTCGATCGTGACGGTCGACGTCGAGTGCCCACCCCTCCTCCGAGGAGCGGGTCGTATGCGCCTCGACAACAGGGTGACAAGCGCCCTCATAGTGTTGGGCGAAGGATTCCAGTCGACCCCAGGGAGCCATGCTTTGATGCGAGATCCATTCTCGTTCAAGGTTTGGTCGACAGGAATAGAGCTCACCGAGAAGGTCACAACAGAGATGCACCTACCAGCAGTAGAGTACATGTTTCGGGGACAGAGTGCTTCAGTAGAGCCATCAGGGCCGCTGTGATTCCTCCCAACTTCAGGTTGGCGACTGGAGTCAGTAAGTTCACTAGTGAGTCCAAGCCCGATACTTGGCTTGAAGACTACCGAGTGGCCATCCAGATTGGCGGTGGCAATGATGAAGTGGCCATGAAGCACCTGCCTCTCATGTTGGAGGGCTCGGCCAGAGCGTGGCTGAACCAGTTAGCGCCCAGCAGCATTTACACTTGGGAAGATCTCGCCCGAGTGTTTTTCACCACATTTGAAGGAACATGCAAGCGACCGGCAGGGCTGACGGAACTGCGGTCTTGCGTGCAGAAGCCAAATGAAATTTTGAGGGATTACATCCAGAGATGGATCACGTTACATCACACGGTAGAGAATGTGCCTGACCACCAAGCAGTCTGTGCCTTCAAAGAAGGCATCAAGTACAGAGAACTGAATCTGAAATTCGGTCGAACCAGAGATATGTCTCTAAATCAGATGATGGAGATTGCCACCAAGTACGCTAATGGTGAAGATGAGGATCGACTCAGGAGTGGCAAGCTCAAGTCAGTCGCTCATGAAACCGGAGGAAATTCCAATCGGAAACAGAAGCGAAAAGCCGAGCCAGCTGCTCCTGGGTGTAGGATCTAGAAGTAGATGTGTCTAGAGGGGGGGTGATTAGACACTTAGTGCTAAAGTTGCAATTTTTAGGCCTCTTTGGTTTGAGTGGAGTTTTAGGCACAATTTCAACATACACAATACATATCAAGCAAGCATGCAAAGAGTATATGAGCAGCGGAATGTAAAGCATGCAACTTGCAAGAATGTAAGGGGAAGGGTTTGGAGAATTCAAACGCAATTGGAGACACGGATGTTTTTCCCGTGGTTCGGATAGGTGGTGCTATCCTACATCCACGTTGATGGAGACTTCAACCCACGAATGGTAACGGTTGCGTGAGTCCACGGAGGGCTCCACCCACAAAGGGTAACAGTTGCGCGAGTACACGGAGGGCTCCACCCAAGAAGGGTCCACGAAGAAGCAACCACCCACAAAGGGTCCACGAAGTAGCAACCTTGTCTATCCCACCATGGCCATCGCCCATGAAGGACTTGCCTCACTAGCGGTAGATCTTCACGAAGTAGGCGATCTCCTTGCCCTTACAAACTCCTTGGTTCAACTCCACAATCTTGTCGGAGGCTCCCAAGTGACACCTAGCCAATCTAGGAGACACCACTCTCCAAGAAGTAACAAATGGTGTGTAGGTAATGAACTCCTTGCTCTTGTGCTTCAAATGATAGTCTCCCCAACACTCAACTCTCTCTCATAGGATTTGGATTTTGTGGAAAGAAGATTTGAGTGGAAAGCAACTTGGGGAAGGCTAGAGATCAAGATTCATATGGTAGGAATGGAATATCTTGGTCTCAACACATGAGTAGGTGGTTCTCTCTCAGAACATATGAGTTGGAATTGTGTATGTGTTCTGATGGCTCTCTCTTCGAATGAAGAGGAGGTGGAGGGGTATATATAGCCTCCACACAAAATCCAACCGTTACACACAGTTTTCCAATCTCGGTGGGACCGAATCAACAAACTCGGTCGGACCGAAAAGGTAAACCTAGTGATCGTTAGAGATTTTCGGTGGGACTGACATGCAACTCGGTAGGACCGATATGGTTAGGGTTTGGGCATAACGTAATCTCGGTGAGACCGATTACACAAACTCGGTGAGACCGATTTTGGTAATTAGCTAACCAGAGAGTTGGTCAGGCAAACTCGGTGGGACCGATTTGCTCTTTCGGTGAGACCAAAAAGTTACAAAAAGGAAACACTAAATTTACATTGCAATCTCGGTGGGACCAATTCGCTTTTTCGGTGAGACCGAAAAGTTACGAAAGGGAAACAGAGAGTTTGCAATCCCATCTCGGTGAGACCGAGATCCCTATCGGTAGAACCGAATTGCTAGGGTTTGGCACTGGCTTATGACAAGTGAAACTCGGTGGCGCCGGATAGAAAGATACGGTAGGTCCAAGTTTGGCTTTGTGTTTAGGTCATTTGTGGAAGTGGGAAAGTAGTTGAGGGTTTTGGAGCATATCACTAAGCACATGAAGCAAGAGGCTCATTAAGCAACACCTCATCCCTCCTTGATAGTATTGGCTTTTCCTATGGACTCAATGTGATCTTGGATCACTAAAATGTAAAATTAAGAGTCTTGAGCTTGAGGCTTTAGCCAATCCTTTGTCCTTAGCATCTTGAAGGAGTTCCCACAACCTTTAGTCCATGCCACTCCATTGTTGAACTTATCTGAAACATACTAGATAGAAACATTAGTCCAACAAGAGATATGTTGTCATCAATTATCAAAACCACCTAGGGAGCACTTGTGCTTTCAATCTCCCCCTTTTTGGTAATTGATGGCAACATACATCAAAGCTTTAGATAAAGATATAAGGAACAGCAAGTAAAGCTTTGGAAGGACATGTAACAAGCATAGGCTCCCCCTACATGTATGCACTCATGTAAATATGAAATATAGAGGCATGTGAGAGCATAACCATGACAGAGTAGGCAATGTGTTACATGTATCTTGGCCATATGCATCAGAGCAAAAGATTATCAAGGAAAATACCTTCATGCTCATGAGTCCTTCTTGCAAACAGTATGTACATAAGCAAGAACTCCTCATACTCATGATTTTGATGCATATACTTACCTTGTGGTCTTGAGTTGGCTTAGGATGGAATGAACCTGCACAAACAAAGTTAGATAACACAGGTACATCCACTAGCCAGAGCAAACAAAAGAAACCACAAGAATACCAAGACTGGGATGACATGTAGAGAGTTAGTACAAGGTACCACATTGGATTCAACATGTCCCCAAGAATAAAGATATGCAATGAATTTGACTGATTTCTTTCCCTTAGGTGTCTTGCTCCCCCTGAATCTTACATGGGATATTGGGAGAAGATAGGGAACAGAAAATCAGAGCTGAAAAATACATATAAACATGTCTTTCCCCCTAAAAAGACATGTGACATCTCTCCTCTTGAACATCAAGCATCAAGCATCTGGGATCCTTGAGTATTCTCTCCCCCTGGAAGTCTCTCTCTCCCCCTTAACACTTTCTCTCTTGTAGGTTTGGTCCTTGAGACTTTTTCTCTCCCTTGATGTGATCTCTCTCTCCTACAAGCTTTGATGTGATCTCTCTCTCCCCCTTTGACATCAATTTCCAAGAAGGGCTTTCTGGAATCCTCGTATAGGTTTGGTCCTTGAGACTCAGCACAAAGCAATGGATAAAACTGTGATGCTTGTAGAGGACAAGATTCATTGAATAGAGCTGGATCAGAAGAAATATAGAACAAGTGGCAAACTGTTTTTCCTGTTGCAAAGTCGGTGGCACCGAGTGGTATGTTTCGGTGGCACCAAAAAGATTCGGTTGGACCGAAAATTACAAGTCGGTGAAACCGAGTTCACACAGAGAAAAACACTTGTCACCTCAGCTCACTAGACATGTAGGATCTCACAAAGATTTGCAATGAATTACCTGAAGGATTTGCAAGGAATTGAATGCAGAAAATGCAGAACAAAAACAAAGAGAAAAGAGAAGAAACTGAAAGATCTAGATGAAGTTTTTTTTTTGAAAAAGAGAAAGAAACTAAACATGCATGAGACAAATGCAATAACACAGAAAAGAACACAAGAGAACTTCATCTAGAGTTGGGCGGTGACATAGTCACCTATGTTAGAGTATATTGACTTAGGAGTCAAGTGAGAACACTTGATCATAGGTCATACTCATCGTTTAAGCTCAAAGTGGGGTTACAATTTTTCGTTTAAGCATCTTGATGTATTCACATCTTGTTGAGTTGCTTTGACTCATGTCTTGGAGTAAAGTTTCTCTAAGATGGAATAACATACCTTGGGTGGTGGTGTGGTCCTTGCTCATGTAGTTGAACTTGTGTGGGTGCTCAAGGTTGATGTAGCTCATCAAGAGTTGGGAGCACCACTTGGAGTTTGAGTTCATCTACCTACATGGGTTAGTTCTTGCAAGGAAGAGCACTTGTGTATCCAAAAATGACAATCATGAAGCTCAACATAGAATTTGTCAAAGGATATGTTTGAATGGTTTTGCGCTTCCTTGTCTTCAACCACTATTGTGTAGAGTCTTGGTGATGTAGAGATTGCTCAAGATGTGAGTGAGTCGCAATCTCATGGAATTAGATTCAACCAAGCACCTACATGGGTTAGACAACATGCAAGGTGCAAATATATCCAAGACATAAGATAGTTATCATAAGAGATATATCATGGATTAGTCATAAGCTCATGTCTTGCATGTATCCAATGGAGTTTCTACTCCAAGTTCGAAGCATCAATGATGTTCAATTCTCCTCTCAACCTGCAAAACACTTTCTCATCAAGTGGTTTAGTAAATATATCCGCTAATTGCTTATCGGTGCGAACGTGCTTAAGATTAATGTCACCCTTAGCAACATGATCTCGAATGAAATGATGACGAACTTCAATATGTTTAGTTCAAGAATGTTGTACAGGATTATGACCAATTTTGCTAGCACTTTCATTGTCACAAAGCAGTGGAACATGTTTCACATAAATCCCATAATCTTTAAGAGTTTGGGTCATCCAAAGTAATTGAGCACAACATGAACCAGCGGCAATGTATTCCGCTTCGGCGGTGGATAAGGATACCGAGTTTTGTTTCTTGGAAGACCAAGACACAAGAGATCTACCAAGAAATTGACAAGTACCCGAAGTGGACTTTCTATCAATCTTGTCTCCGGCATAATCCGAGTCGGAATATCCAACAAGATCAAAAGAAGACCTCTTAGGATACCAAATGCCAAAATTTGGTGTATGGATTAAATATCTCACTATCCTTTTCACAGCCTTAAGATGACATTCTTTAGGAGCAGCTTGATATCGTGAACACATGCACATACTTAGCATAATATCGGGACGTGAAGCTCATAGGTATAACAATGAACCAATCATAGAGCGATAAACCTTCTGATCAACCGGTTCACCATCTTTGGTCAAATCATTATGTCCACTAGTAGGCATGGGTGTAGACATACCTTTGCATTCTTGCATATTGAACTTCTTGAATAAGTCCTTGGTGTACTTTGTTTGAGAGACAAATGTACCTTCCTTAGTTTGCTTGATTTGCAAACCGAGAAAGAATTTGAGTTCACTCATCATAGACATCTCAAACTTCTCTGACATTAGCTTTCCAAACTTTTCACTAAAGAGAGGGTTAGTTGAACCAAATATGATATCATCGACATAAATTTGGCATACAAATAGTTCTCCATTAACCCTTTTAGTAAAAAGAGTAGAATCAATTTTACCAATTTCAAAACCACTTGTAGTAAGGAACTTGGTCAAGCATTTATACCATGCTCTAGGAGCTTGTTTAAGACCATAAAGAGCTTTGTGAAGTTTGTAAACATGATTTGGTTTCTTAGGATTGATAAAGCCGGGAGGTTGTTTGACATAAACTTCCTCCTCTATTTCACCATTTAGAAAAGCACTTTTAATGTCCATTTGGTACAAGGTGATACTATGGTGATTAGCATAGGAAAGTAAGATGCGAATGGACTCAAGTCTAGCAACGGGAGCATATGTCTCACCATAGTCCATACCTTCGACTTGTGTGTACCCTTGGGCGACGAGACGTGCTTTGTTGTGAACCACTTCTCCATCTTCATCTTGCTTGCTGCGAAACACCCATTTGGTACCAATGATGTTGTGGTTGTTGTCGGGCTTCTCAACCAATGTCCAAACTTGGTTTATCTCAAAATTGTGTAGCTCTTCATGCATAGCGTTTATCCAATCCGGATCTTCCAATGCTTCTTCAACCTTCATAGGTTCAATGCTAGAGATGAATGAATAGTTTTCACAAAAGTTAGCTAAACGAGTTTTTGAGCGAGTGATTCTCCCGGTTTGTATATCATTGAGGATTTGCTCGACGGGATGATCTTTGGCAATTCTTGCTTGAACTCGTGAGAGCTTTTGCTTGGGTCTTCGTTGAACATCTTCTTCATCTTGTTCTTCTTCTTGGCCTTCTTCATTGTTGACGTCGTCGTTCTCTTGTCGTGGTGGAGAAGGAGGTTGTTGATGTTCGTCTTGATGCATTTCCTCGTTTTCTTCATCTTGGTGTGTCCCACTTGTAGATGCTTCCGTGTCAATTCTTGGTTCACCTTGTCGTGAAGTAGAAGCTTCCACTTGGACGGATGAAGTACTCGGACGAATTTTGCCAATGGACAAGTCTTGGATTGCTTCTGAAGGGTCTTTGTCTCCTACATCAATTGGCAATTGCTCTACTTGCGAGCCATTAGATTCATCAAACTTCACATCTACCGTCTCTTCAACCTTTCGGGTGAAATTGTTGTAGACACGGTAAGTGTGAGAGTTTGAGCCATAACCAAGTAGAAAACCTTCATGAGATTTAGGAGCAAACTTTGAACGACGATGCTTATCAAGAATGTAGCACTTTAAGCCGAATACTCAAAAGTATCCAACTTGGGGTTTGTTACCGGTGAGAAGCTCATATGCCTTCTTGCCGAGTAGCTTGTGAAGATATAAGCGATTTGTTGCGTGACAAGCTGTCTCAACCGCTTCTGCCCAAAAGTGCTTCGGCATCTTGTATTCATCAAGCATCGTTCTTGCCATTTCGATGAGCGTCCGGTTCTTCCTCTCAACAACTCCATTTTGTTGAGGTGTGTACGTAGCCGAGAACTCGTGTGAAATCCCTTCTTCGTCAAGAAAGGTGTCCACATTTGCGTTCTTGAACTCCGTTCCGTTGTCACTCTGAACATTCTTGATCTTCACGTCAAACTGATTTTGGGCCTTCCTAGCGAAGTTTCTGAAGATCTTCTGGACCTGCGACTTTTCATTAAGAAAGAACACCCACGTAAATCTTGAAAAATCATCAACTATAACTAGACCAAAAGAATTTCCACCGATACTCTTGTAGGCGTTGGGACCAAAAAGATCCATATGAAGTAGCTCGAGTGGCCTCCTTGTGGTCATGATGTTCTTCATGGGATGTCTTCCTCCAACCTATTTACCTGCTTGACAAGCACTGCAAAGTCTATCCTTATCAAATATGACATCGTTAACTCTAAGGATATGATTTCCTTTAATAAGCTTGTCAAGGTTTCTCATGCCAAGGTGACCTAGTCGTCTATGCCACAACCAACCTTTTGAGGATTTAGCAACAAAACAAGTTTTAGGTTGTGCCTTTTTAGAGAAATCGACAATGTAAAGATCACCTCTACGCATACCCGTAAAGACCATTTTATGATTGTCTTGACGAAATACTTGGCAATCTACCTCAGTAAATAGGACATTCAAACCGAAATCAGCAAGTCTAGATACTGAAAGTAAGTTGTAGCCAAGAGATTCAATGAGCATGACATTTTGACTGGAACTATCATGTGAGATGGCCACCTTACCAAGGCCAACCACTTTACCCTTTGAATTATCACCAAAGGTGACATATTTTCGAGGGCCGTCATTTTCAGCAAGCTCACGAAACATCTCTTCATCTTCGGTCATATGATCAGTACATCCACTATCAAGAACCCATTCCTTTCCTCCTGATTCATATCCCCGAAGATTTGCCATAAGACCAAAATGTCTCATTGCATCATCAAGATCAAAGTCACTATCATCATCGTCATCATAGTATCCATGTTCATCATGATCTTGTAACTCATCATTTCCTAGAGAGGGTAATTCATTAGATAAATGATCATCAAAGTGGTCACTTTTATGAATTTTTATAGCTTCGAATATGATATCACTAATGATTCCAACATCTCCTTTAGCATGCTTAAGATTGGTAAGTTCAAATAGACAATTACCAAAACTAGGATCACTAGAGTTCATCTTACTCAAGGCAATAGATTTATGGAGAATTTCATCCAAAGTTTTCAAGGAATGATCGGGAAATTGTTCCTCAAGAAATTTCCATATAGTATAGGCACAATTAAGAGTAGGCAAACTAGCAATCAAATTTTTGGGCAATCCTCTAATGATGAGCTCAACAGTTCTAAGATTGCGAATCATGTCAATATCTTCATCTAGGGTAGGATGCAAAGGATCAATATGAGGTGCGCAAGGACTAGCAATATACTTGTTCAAATGATATTGATTGAAGATTACAAGCATCTCATTTTTCCACTCATGAAAATACTCTCCATCAAGAATAGGCACTCTATGTCTAAGACTTCCTAAGGTAGACACATCCATCTTCCTCCAATGGTGATTAAACCAAGGCAATGGAGACCAAACCTCTGATACCACTTGTAGGATCTAGAAGTAGATGTGTCTAGAGGGGGGGTGATTCGACACTTAGTGCTAAAGTTGCAATTTTTAGGCCTCTTTGGTTTGAGTGGAATTTTAGGCACAATTTCAACATACACAATACATATCAAGCAAGCATGCAAAGAGTATATGAGCAGCGGAATGTAAAGCATGCAACTTGCAGGAATGTAAGGGGAAGGGTTTGGAGAATTCAAACGCAATTGGAGACACGGATGTTTTTCACGTGGTTCGGATAGGTGGTGCTATCCTACATCCACGTTGATGGAGACTTCAACCCACGAAGGGTAACGGTTGCGCGAGTCCACGGAGGGCTCCACCCACAAAGGGTAACGGTTGCGCGAGTCCACGAAGGACTCCACCCATGAAGGGTCCACGAAGAAGCAACCACCCACAAAGGGTCCACGAAGTAGCAACCTTGTCTATCCCACCATGGCCATCGCCCACGAAGGACTTGCCTCACTAGCGGTAGATCTTCACGAAGTAGGCGATCTCCTTGCCCTTACAAACTCCTTGGTTCAACTCCACAATCTTTTCGGAGGCTCCCAAGTGACACCTAGCCAATCTAGAAGACACCACTCTCCAAGAAGTAACAAATGGTGTGTAGGTAATGAACTCCTTGCTCTTGTGCTTCAAATGATAGTCTCCCCAACACTCAACTCTCTCTCATAGGATTTGGATTTTGTGGAAAGAAGATTTGAGTGGAAAGCAACTTGGGGAAGGCTAGAGATCAAGATTCATATGGTAGGAATGGAATATCTTGGTCTCAACACATGAGTAGGTGGTTCTCTCTCAGAACATATGAGTTGGAATTGTGTATGTGTTCTGATGGCTCTCTCTTCGAATGAAGAGGAGGTGGAGGGGTATATATAGCCTCCACACAAAATCCAACTGTTACACACAGTTTTCCAATCTCGGTGGGACCGAATCAACAAACTCGGTCGGACCGAAAAGGTAAACCTAGTGATCGTTAGAGATTTTCGGTGGGACTGACATTCAACTCGGTAGGACCGATATGGTTAGGGTTTGGGCATAACGTAATCTCGGTGAGACCGATTACACAAACTCGGTGAGACCGATTTTGGTAATTAGATAACCAGAGAGTTGGTCAGGCAAACTCGGTGGGACCGATTTGCTCTTTCGGTGAGACCGAAAAGTTACAAAAAGGAAACACTGAATTTACATTGCAATCTCGGTGGGACCGATTCGCTTTTTCGGTGAGACCGAAAAGTTACAGAAGGGAAACAGAGAGTTTGCAATCCCATCTCGGTGAGACCGAGATCCCTATCGGTAGAACCGCATTGCTAGGGTTTGGCAGTGGCTTATGACAAGTGAAACTCGGTGGCGCCGGATAGAAAGAATCGGTAGGTCCGAGTTTGGCTTTGGGTTTAGGTCATTTGTGGAAGTGGGAAAGTAGTTGAGGGTTTTGGAGCATATCACTGAGCACATGAAGCAAGAGGCTCATTAAGCAACGGAAATGATGTGTTGGATTTACCATATCACATCCACACCAAGAAAGATGAAGAGGGCAATTTCATTTACCCGAAATATACCACTCTACAGTGTCAACTCTTGATCCAGCAGTTCCAGGGCAAGCAGCCCAAAGATAAGGAAAAGGAGTCGGACAAAGTTGAGGACAAGGAAGATAGTGACGATGGATACCCCCAGGTTAATTCCACCCTGATGATTTTTGCTGATGTTGAAAGCAAAAGTCGACTGAAAGTTATCACCCGAGAGGTGAATATGGTTGCTCCGGCGACACCCAGTTATCTGAAGTGGTCTCAGACTGCCATCAATTCAACCAGTCTGATCATCCAACGCACATTACCACCCCTGGGAGGCAAGCTTTGGTGGTCGACCCAGTTGTTGAAGGCACTCGACTGACCAAAGTCTTGATGGATGGTGGCAGTGGTTTGAACATACTATATGCTGAGACGTTGAAACGGATGGGCATTCTGATGTCCAGACTCAGTACCAGCAACATGAGTTTCCATGGAGTCATTCCTGGAAAGAAGGCTGAGTCACTCGGCTAGATTGCTCTTGATGTGGTTTTCGGTGATTCCAAGAATTACCACAAAGAAAAGTTGACGTTCGAAGTTGTAGATTTATAGAGTGCGTATCACACTATTTTGGGCAGGCCGGCTTATGCACGCTTCATGGCTCGACCATGTTATGTGTGTCTCAAATTGAAGATGCCTGGTCCCAAAGGTGTGATCACTGTTACGGGCAATCGGAAGAAAGCAGGAGAGTGTTTTCAGAAAGGTTCAAAGATCGCTGATGCTCAGATGGTAGTGGTAGAGCTGCAGGAATACCAGAAGGCTGTAGACCCGAGTGATTTGTTGCGAGCCAAGAAGCCCGCTACAAAATCATATTTTCAGTCGTCTGGTGAAACGAAGACAGCTCACATCCACCCGACCGATCCCAGCGCTGCTCCAACTCATATCTCAACAACACTCGACTCCAAATAGGAAGAAGCGCTCATCCAGTTCCTCCGTGAGAACTGGGACATTTTCGCATGGAAGTCTTCGTACATGCCAGGTGTTCCCAGGGAGCTGGCTGAGCATCGCCTACGAGTCGACTCAAAAATAAAACCTGTCAAAGAGCATCTCCGATGGTCCGCCGTCCAGAAGAGAAAGGCTATTGGCGAGGATGTGGCTCGGCTCTTAGCAGCGGTGTTCATCCGAGAAATCTATCACTCCGAGTGGCTCGCCAACGTTGTCATGGTCCCCAAGAAGGACAAGTCACTTCGCATGTGCATTGACTTTAAACATATCAATCGGGCCTGCCCGAAAGATCATTTTCCTCTCCCCCGCATCGACCAGATAGTCGACTCGACTGCGGGATGTGAGCGACTGTCTTTTTTAGACGCTTATTCCCGGTACCATCAGATCCATCTGTATGGACCTGACGAGATCAAAACAGCTTTCATCACCCCATTCGGGTGCTTCTGTTATGTTACCATGCCGTTCGGCCTCAAGAATGCCGGAGCCACGTTCATGAGGATGATTCAGAAGTGTTTGCTCACTCAAATCAATAGGAATGTGGAAGCATACATGGATGATATTGTGGTCAAGTCACGGAAGGGTTCCGACCTGCTGACTGACCGTGCTGAAACCTTTGCCAACCTCATGAGGTATGATATCAAGCTTAATCCATCAAAGTGCACATGCGGAGTTCCTGGCGGAAAATTACTCGGATTTCTCGTTTCCGAATGGGGAATCGACGCCAATCCAGAAAAAGTCGGTACTATACTCCGAATGAAAAGTCCTGTGCGAGTGCACGACGTCCAGAAGCTTACTAGTTGCTTGGCCGCTTTAAGTCGATTCATATCTCGTCTCGGTGAAAAGGCATTGCCTCTTTACCGATTGATGAAGAAGTCTGACAAGTTCTAGTGGACTCCCGAAGCTGATGCAGCGTTTGCAGAGCTCAAAGCTCTGCTCTCCACCCAGCCGGTGCTTGCTGCCCCAATCAGCAAGGAACCTTTGTTGCTTTACATCGCAGCCACGGGACAATTCGTCAGTACGGTACTTACGGTCGAGCGGGAATAAGAAGGAAAAGCCTTCAAAGTTCAGCACCCAGTATACTATATTTCTGAACTTTTGACCCCGTCGAAGCAAAGATATCCTCATTATTAGAAGCTTGTATATGGGATTTATATGACCACAAAGAAAGTTGCTCACTACATCTCTGATCATTCCATTACAGTCGTCAGCGACGCTCCATTGTCAGAGATCCTGCATAACAGAGATGCAACTGGTCGAGTGGCAAAATGGGCGATTGAACTCCTTCCTCTAGATATCAAGTTTGAGGCAAAGAAAGCTATCAAGTCCCAGGCAATAGCAGATTTCGTCGCCAAGTGGATTGAACAGCAACTGCCGACTCAGGTTCACTCGGAGCATTGGACCATGTTCTTCGATGGTTCCAAAATGCTGAATGGTTCCGGTGCCGAAGTGGTGTTGGTCTCCCCCCCGAGGAGATAAGCTCATATATGTTCTTCAAATCCACTTTGATTCTTCCAATAACAAGGCAGAATATGAAGCACTTTTATATGGATTGTGCATGGCCATTTCACTTGGCGTCCGTCGCCTCATGGTCTATGGCGACTCAGATTTGGTGGTTAATCAGGTGATGAAGGAATGGGACGTCAGAAGTCCAGCCATGACTGGTTATTGCAATGCAGTGAGAAAGCTGGAGAAGAAATTCGAGGGGTTAGAGCTTCATCACATACCCCGACTGAAAAACCAAGCACCTGATGATTTGGCAAAAATAGGTTCCAAAAGAGAAGCCATTCCCAGCAATGTGTTTTTGGAACACATCCACACACCATCAGTTCAGGAGGATCCCTTCACTGAAGAGGCCCCGCAGCCAAAAAGTGCCACGGATCCGACTGAAGTTGAAGTTCCAGCTGTGGTCGACCTGATCATGGAAGTCTTGGTCATCACTCCCTACTGGACAATACCATTCATAGCGTACATCCTAAGGAGAGAACTCCCAGAGGACGAAGAAGAGGCTCGACAGATCGTCCGTCGATCCAAGTCCTTTACAGTCATAAAGGGACAGTTATATAGAGAAAGCGCGACTGGAGTCAGTCAGAAGTGTATAACACCAGAAGAAGGTCGGATGATCCTCGATGATATCCACTCGGGGACCTGTGGTGTCGGTGTACTAGAATAGGGGTACCCTAGTACCCCAAACTTGTGCACGGGCAGTTGCAGCACCCCGCGGCAAAGGCTTGCCGGGCGAACGCCAAAGACCCTCCAAGGTTCCCTTGGAGCCATTCAAGAACAAAGTATTTAAGCTCAGGATACAAGGCCCCGGCAAGAGGAGCTTGCCGGGAAGGCCAACCGAGGCACTCTAAGGAACTTGCCGCGACGCGCCACGCGTTCCGGCAAGGCGACAAGGCCCCGGCAAGAGGAGCTTGCCGGGAAGACTAAACAAGGTACCTCGAAGCCCGGCGAGCGACAAGCCTCCGGGCCCGACAAGATAGTAGCAGCGGCAAGGCGCTTGCTGTGGCAGGCGGCCACTCTGCACCCACGCTCCAGCGCATCCACCAACGTGTCGCTCTGGGGGCCTCTCCGGGCGCGCGTACTAGAATAGGGGTACCCTAGTACCCCGAACTTGTGCACGGGCAGTTGCAGCACCCCGCGGCAAAGGCTTGCCGGGCGAACGCCAAAGACCCTCCAAGGTTCCCTTGGAGCCATTCAAGAACAAAGTATTTAAGCTCAGGATACAAGGCCCCGGCAAGAGGAGCTTGCGGGGAAGGCCAACCGAGGCACTCTAAGGAACTTGCCGCGACGCGCGACGCGCCACGCGCTCCGGCAAGGCGACAAGGCCCCGGCAAGAGGAGCTTGCCGGGAAGACTAAACAAGGTACCTCGATGCCCGGCGAGCGACAAGCCTCCGGGCCCGACAAGATAGTAGCAGTGGCAAGGCGCTTGCCGCGGCAGGCGGCCACTCTGCGCCCATGCTCCAGCGCATCCACCAACGTGTCGCTCTGGGGGCCTCTCCGGGCGCGCGTGGCGGGAGGTTGTGCAGCCAGCGGTGCGCAGTGGCATGCGAAGCTGACAAGATCGCCATCGTGGCGAACGGTGGCGCCCCTAACGGTCCTTTTCTGCACTGTTCGGGCGACTCAGACGGGCATTTAATGCCCTTGTCCCCTGCCGTCAGAGTTAGGTAGGGTGCACTGTACAAGCAACTGTATCACCTACCTCGCTTTTTACGTTTTTACCCTCCTCTGTGTTGCCACCTGTCGGTGACCCCTTTAGCGTATAAAAGGAGGCCCATGCACAACGTAGGGGGGGTGGGAGGGTTAGAGGGTTGGAAGGTTCAGAGGTTCGATCACCTCGACTCGTTTGTAAACCAGAAAGAGATCACGCTCTCTCGAGAGCAAGAACACAAGATAACATAGCCAGACAAGCAGCAGTAGGAGTGTTATCTCTCCGGAGAGCTCCGAAGCTGGGTAAACCGCTCGTGTGCTTCGCCTCGATCTGCTCTTTGTGCAACCTCCGCCCCCCACCGAACCGAAAGGGGCCCGGTCCGCCGGCCCCATAGGTGTTCGTGGGTCAGTTTCCCCCGACATCTTTGGCGTGCCAGGTAGGGGGCGTCGAGATTGTGTGAACCTGATCCGGTGTTCACACGAGCTAGATCTTCATTCCCTTCATCAACATGCCACCGAAGAAGAAGACTTCGGCGGCAGCCACTCCGTCCATGTCGTTTCCGCCACCGTTGGAGCAAACGGGTGGTGGAGTGGACGCCGGCGGAAGAACAGCCGTCGATGAGGGTGCTCACAGTGCTGCCAAGTCCAAGGACAAGGCTGCACAAACCTCGGCGACTGTACATCTTCCGCGCCACTCTCAGGAAGCGCAAGATCAACAACACCATGGCGCTCGCAGCACCATGCGCATGATAGACCAAGGCCAAGCTGGTGGATCTCGGGGCGCCCAGGACCAGCATGCATGCCAGCATGCTGGCACGAGTGGGGCACGGTCGCCTAGACGGGATACTGCCCCTTCTAACATAGTTAGAAGTTCGAGCACGTCCCGCTCCTCGCGCCGTCCGCCACTTCCACCCTCCACTCCAGCAGAAGCTTTGGCGCGAGCTCAACTTCTCCTAGATTACCCTCCGACGTCGGACAAGATCGACGAATGGAGGGCCACCATTCAGAGTCTCATCGGCTACGCCAACGGCGACACTCCACGGCGGCCGAGCGCGTCACCGCCGCGGCAGGGTTGCCAGGCGCGAGCCAGTGGCGACGAAACGGGTGGAGGTGCAACTACCATGCAATCACCGCCCTGAAGGCCAAGATCGCCGACTCGCCGGATCCACCTCGACAGCGACTCCACTACATCGTCGGATCCACGAGCTCGTCGCGATCAGCGCCAAGTTCTTCATGATCGACAACAAGAAGACGCTCGAACCCGCATCAAGCGCCGAAGAGAAGCGCGACGTCAATCCGACAAGCGCGCTGGGCCCTCTGTTGACATGCATGCACCAGGGGAACCAGGCGATCTGCCATACACGGTAGGTTGTCCTGCGTTCACTCGTGAGCTGCGGCAAGTCCACTGGCCCAGTACAAAGAACTTCAAGCCAGACGTACCGGAGAAGTACGACGGCAAGACGCATCCGTCAGAGTTCCTCAGCATCTACACCATTGCGATGCAAGCTGCCGGGGGACGAGATGACAAGATCCTTGCCAACTACTTCCTGCTGGTGCTCAAGCCCAATGTCAGATCCTGGCTCATGCACTTGCCGGACAACTCCATATCCTCTTGGGCTGGTCTGTGCCATCAGTTTGTCGGCGCCTTTACCGGCGGACACAAGCCTCATGGTCAGGAGAGTGATCTTCATTTGCTCGCCCAGAAGGAAGGAGAGCCCCTGTACAAGTACATTCAGAGATTCAGCAGTGTGCAACACAACATCCCAGACGTCCACCCTGCCGCGGTGATCAACGCGTTCCATCAGAATGTGCAAAACCGTAGGATGCGGGAGGAAATGGCGATGTGCAAGATCAGGGACGTCAGTGAGTTATATGCACTGGCCGACAAGTGTGCACATGCTGAAGAAGGGAGGAGACTCCCCGGAGAAAATATAGGAGCGGGAGGATCTGACAGTGAAGATGATGCTGCCCCGACAAGGAAAAACCGGCGGCGGAACAACAGAAGGAGGAAAGGCAAAGAGGTGCTAGTTGTTGAGCAGTCCGGCAACGGTGGTGGCACCAAGGTGGCCAAAGCTGGTGACTCCGGCAAGGAGGTTGCCGCGGAGGTGGCGGTCACCGACAAGCAGGACGGCACCAACAAGCAGTATTGCAAGATTCACCGCACCAAGGGCCATGATCTCCAGAACTGTAAGAAAGTCGAGCAGCTTGTTGAGCAACAGAAAGTTGAATACGAGCGGCGCGACAAGGAGAAGGCCCAGGAAGGAGCTGGTGGAACCGGCAAGAAACGTCCCAGCCGAGGAGGACGCCGCGGCAAGGCCAAGCAGCGGCAAGGAGACAGACCTCCTCGCGGCCGCGACAAGGATGAAGATGACGGCGACGATGAAGATATGGATGATGAGGACACTGATGAGCAGGAGTTCCCGAAAGCCACAGAGGTCCTGTGCGTTGACGGTGGTGCTTCTCTGCATGCCTCACACCGCCAGCTCAAGCAGTGGGTGCGGGAAGTTAATGCAGCAGAACCACCCGTCGAGTCACGCAAGCCTCTGAAATGGTCCGGCACGCCTATCATCTTTGATATTGAGGACCACCCGGATTGCATAACTGCGGTCGGGTGCTTGCCGATGTTGGTTTCACCAACAATCCGCAACCTCAAGGTCACAAAGATGCTAGTTGACGGTGGGGCCGACTTGAACCTGATCTCCTCCGCGGTGCTCCAGAAGCTCCAGATCCCTGACAGCGAGCTCGACGAGACCGGCACATTTCAAGGAATCAACCCGGGAAGGAGCAAGCCAAAGGGAAAGATCACGTTGCCGGTAACATTTGGCAGTGAGCTGAACTTCAAGACTGAGAGGGTCACGTTTGACGTTGCCGACTTTCCATTACCTTACAATGGAATCCTTGGCCGTCCGGCACTCGCCAAGTTCATGGCAGCCTCTCACTATGCGTACAACATACTGAAAATGCCAGGCCCAATAAGTGTCATCTCTGTCCCTGGCGACAAGAAGGATGCTCTTATTTGTGCCGACAAGATCTACCGGGAAGCAGCAGCCGCAGCAGAACACCAGACCCTTGCCGTAGGAGCTCCCAGGGGGAAGAAGAAGACCAAGTCCGGCAAGAGCTCTGATGCCCACTCCGGCAAGCGCACCTCTTCGGAGTGCTGCGCTACCGTCGAGGACGCACCATCGAGCTCCACCGGCAAGTGTAAGAAGGCAATGGCGGCTCCACCTGAGACTAAGAAGGTGTCCGCCAAGGAGGATGGAGCTGGTGGTGCCTTCACCATCATCGCCACTCTTGACCCCAAATAGGAAAGCGCGCTCGTTGCTTTCCTGCGGGCGAATGTCGACGTGTTTGCGTGGCAACCGTCTGATATCCCCGGTGTTCCCAGGAAAGTAATTGAGCACCACCTTGCCGTCTATCCTCATGCGCGGCCCGTCAAGCAGAGAGTCGGGAAGCAGGCAGTAGAGCGCCAAGAATTCATCGCAGAAGAAATCAAGAAGTTGGAAGCAGCAGGCCTTGTCAGAGGAGTACTCCATCCCACGTGGTTGGCCAATCCTGTTGTCGTGTGCAAAGCTAACGGGAAATGGAGACTTTGTATTGACTTCACTGATGTTAATAAAGCTTGTCCCAAAGACCCATTTCCCTTGCCGCGTATCGACCAGATTGTTGACTCCACAGCCGGATGTGATTTGCTTTCATTTCTTGATGCATACTCAGGATACCATCAGATCTTCATGGCAGAAGAAGATGAAGAGAAAACCGCATTTATCACCCCGTGTGGCACGTACTGCTTCGTACGGATGCCTTTCGGTTTGAAGAATGCTGGTTCAACATTCGCAAGGGTAGACCACCATGCTTTTGAGCCGCAAATGCACAGAAATGTGGAAGCTTACATGGATGACATAGTGGTCAAGAGCAAGAATAAAGCGACCTTGATACAAGATTTAGACGAAACATTTGCAAACCTGCGCAAGATCAACCTCAAGCTTAACCCCGAGAAGTGCGTGTTTGGAGTCCCTTCCGGCAAGCCTCTCGGGTTCTTCGTGTCTCAGCGGGGAATTGAAGCCAATCCCGACAAGATCAAAGCCATCGAGCAGATCGAAGCACCAAAGCGCGTCAAGGATGTACGAAGGCTTGCCGGTTGCGTGCCTGCTCTCAACAGGTTTATCTCTAGATCTGCTGAGCGCGCCCTGCCATTTTTCAAAATTTTGAAAAAGGCAGGTCCAATGAAATGGACTCCGGAAGCGGAGGCTGCGCTGCAGGATTTGAAGAGATATCTGTCCTCCACTCCAACGCTTGTCGCACCTAAGCCGCAAGAGAAGTTCCTGCTGTATATAGCAGCGACCAATCAAGTGGTTAGTGCTGCGTTAGTGGCGGAGAGGGAGGCAGATGATGAGCCAGCAACCACGGCAGATCCATCCAGCGACAAGCAGGGGGCTTCGCCGACAAGCTCTGGTCCCGACAAACATGGGTTTGCGCAGGAGCAGGATAAGATGCTAAGGAGAATGGTGCAGCGCCCAGTTTACTTTGTCAGTTCCCTTCTGCAGGGGGCTAGATCAAGGTACTCTGGTGTGCAAAAGTTGCTTTTCGGCCTCCTCATGGCCTCGAGAAAGCTGCGCCATTACTTCCAAGCACATGAGATCACAGTCGTCACTCGCTTTCCGCTGAAGAGGATACAACAGAATCCAGAAGCAACAGGCAGGATTGTCGAGTGGGCGCTGGAACTGTCAAGCTTTGGCCTCAAATTTGAGAGCACCTCAACTATCCAAAGCAGAGCATTGGCAGAGTTCATAGCAGAGTGGACGCCAACCCCAGATGAAGAAATTTCAGAAATGAGCATCCCCGTCAAAGAGGCAAGCAAAGAGTGGCTGATGTACTTTGATGGTGCCTTTTCGCTGCAAGGCGCCGGTGCAGGTGTGCTGCTTGTCGCACCCACCGGAGAGCACCTCAAGTACGTAGTCCAGATGCACTTTCCCAAAGAGCAAGCAACCAACAATACCGCAGAGTATGAAGGATTACTTGCCGGTCTCAGAATCGCAGCAGACCTTGGGATTAAGAAGCTCATTGTCAGGGGTGACTCACAGCTTGTCGTCCGACAAGTGAACAAGAACTACCAGAGTCCGTTGATGGAAGCGTATGTCGATGAAGTGAGGAAACTAGAAGAGCAATTTGACGGCCTACAAATGGAGCATATCCCAAGAGCTCAGAATGATATTGCTGACGGCCTGTCAAAGTCTGCCGCACTAAAGTTACCTGTGGAACCAGGGATCTTTGTGCTTAAGTTGACTCAACCATCCGTAACACCATCAACTGGACAAAGCAAGAAGCGGAAGTTGGTTTCTGGCGACTACTTTCCGGCAGAGCTCCCCGAAGCCGCCGCCAAGAAAGTCCCCAAGATCAACACCAAGGATGCTGAGGGGCAGTCTGCTCCGGCAAGCCTTATGGTTTGTTCCGTTGAAGCAGACGCTCCCAACAAGTTTTGCTCCGGCAAGCTTGCCGGGGAACATCAAGCTCCGGCAGGGCCGCAAGTCCTTGCCGTGGAAGCGGATGTTCCCGCAGCAGCAGATGCGCCTTTAGTCCTTGTTGTCGAGCCACAAGCTCCAGCATGGGCACAACAGATTGTCCATTTCCTTCAGACAGGAGAACTTCCCGAAGAGCAAGAAGAAGCAGAAAGAGTAGCCCGGCAGTCAAGTATGTACCAGTTTGTCGATAGCATACTGTACAGAAGAAGACTCAACGGTGTGAAATTGAAGTGTATTCGCCGGGAAGATGGACAGAAGCTGTTGGCGGAGATACATGGAGGCATATGTGGCCACCACATTGGCGCAAGAGTGCTTGCCGGCAAAGCTTTCCGGCAAGGTTTCTTTTGGCCGACAGCCCTCCAGGATGCAACTGCACAAGTAACCAAGTGTGAAGCGTGCCAGTTCCACTCCAAACAGATACACCAGCTAGCTCAAGCTCTCCAGACGATCCCTTTATCCTGGCCATTTTCGGTCTGGGGGCTCGATATCCTCGGCCCCTTCCCCCGAGATGTCGGGGGCTTTGAGTACTTGTACGTCGCAGTCGACAAGTTCACAAAGTGGCCGGAAGTGCAGCCAGTGAGGAAGGTGACAGCACAGTCAGCAGTCAAGTTCTTCAGGTCGATTGTTTGCCGTTTCGGGATCCCTAACAGGATCATCACCGATAACGGCACGCAATTTACGAGCCGCACCTTCATGCAGTACGTCCAAGACCTTGGCGCCAAGGTCTGCTTCGCTTCTGTTGCTCATCCGAGAAGCAACGGTCAAGCAGAGAGGGCAAATGCTGAAGTGCTGCGCGGGCTCAAGACCAGAACTTTCGACAGGCTGCACAAGTGCGGAAAGAACTGGATCAAGGAGCTGCCGGTGGTTCTTTGGTCGATCAGAACGACGCCAAATCGAGCCACTGGCCAGACACCTTTCGCTCTAGTCTATGGAGCAGAGGCAGTTCTCCCCACGGAACTCGTATACGGATCACCTCGAGTGCTCACTTATGATGAGCTTGAGCAAGAACAGCTGCGGCAAGACGACGCGCTGCTCCTTGAGGAAGATCGTCTTCAGGATGCTGTACGAGCTGCTCGATACCAGCAAGCTTTGTGCCGCTATCATAGCCGCAAAGTTAAAGCCAGAAGCTTCGAGGAAGGCGACCTTGTTCTTCGGCGCATTCAGACCGCCAAGAATTCCAACAAGTTGATGCCGAAGTGGGAAGGCCCTTATCGGGTGAGACGAGTCACAAGGCCTGGCGTTGTCCGCCTTGAGATCGAAGATGGCATTCCAGTGAGCAACTCCTGGAACATAGAACATCTTCGTAAGTTTTTCCCATAAGGCGCGGTTGCCGGAACCCGTTCCGGCAACCACCTTTTGTACAAGTCTTGCCGCTGTTGCATGTAATCCTTTGTACAAAGCCGGGCGCAGATCCCGTGCATAAGTAAAACCCCATGTGCTCCGCACAGCTTGTCCATTTCATGCATTAGTTCCTTTCTTGCATGTGATTATCTGACACTTTGTGCAGCACTTACATCCGGTAAGCAGTAACAAGCCGGAGAGCTCCATATTATTATTTTCTCTTCTTTCTTTTTCTTTTAAAGGAACAGAAGGTTCTCTCGCGCACAAGTTTGTCGGGGGGGAGGAGAAGATTGTGGTATGGGCCAGGCGTCGTTCAAGCAAAGTTTTGCCTTGCCGGGAAGCAAACGACAGAAAAGCTAAGTTGCCAAAGTTTGAGCAATCACTTTTTTAAATTTTTGAGTTATCTTCCTCGAACGACCCTGCTTTGTATGGAAAACCTGTGCGCGGAGGAACCTACTCGTGGCTAGTCGCGCCCTTACTTTGTTTCGAGTCCGCTCAACAGATTAAGCGTGCTGCAACTAGTCGTGACAAGGTTTCTTGTCGGAAGCAGCGCCGCCAGCAGGCTGCTGAAGTTCCGCAGTCAGCGCTCGCGGCTCGGGCGCTTGCGCCGACAAGTTCCCTAGAAGCGTAGGGTAAAAACATACAAAGGAAGGAATCTAGTAGAGGAAATAACATTGCAATTGATAACAGAAATAAAGTTATATTACAAGATAACTTGTCGCAGCTCTAATAGACTGTTTCCATAACATGATTAGCAGCGACAAGGGAAAAGAAGAAATGGGCGGCCTAATCTACGCGTCCGCCCTCGAATCTCTTGATCTCGCTCACCTTGTCCACAATGGGTGCGACAAGGGCCTTGAGTGCATCCAGATCGGCGTCAGGTGGCAAGGACCTGAGGACGTTGGTGAAGCTGAGGCCTGGGTTGCGGAAGGCCACCTTCATCAGCACCTTCTGGAGAACCCCGGCGCAGATTTTGCGTGACTCGTCGGCCAGCTGCTTCGGGATCCTTTCCCGGAGCCGCTGGAGTGCCGTCGCCACGCCCTTGAAGAATAGGCTGAGCTTGGCGCTGGGTTGAAGGCTCTCGTCGGAAGGATATCCAAAGTCCTCCATCCCCAGCTGCGCCAGCTCCTCGTTGATGACGGCGGCAGTGTTCACCAGACCCTCGGTCCAGTGTTCCACTGTGTCTCTGAACGAGTTCTGGGTAACTGCAATGCTCTCCAGCAGCGCCGCATCAGCCTTGACCTTCTCCGACAAGGTCTTCTCCCACTCCTTGACGGCCTCCAGCGTCTGCGTCAGCGTGGCCAGCTTCAGCTCCAGGTCTGCTTTGGAATCCTTGGCGGCGCTGAGCTCCTTGCCTCTCTCAGCGAGAAGGCCTTGCAGCTCACCGTGGGCGGCAGCATCCTTCTCGCGCTCACGCTTGAGCGCGGCAAGCTCCTCGCCGCTCTTCCCAATATCGGCCTCCAGCTGCGCCACCTTCTCCTCTAGCTCCTTCTTAGCGGCCTCTATAGCTGCTGCGGCATCCTTTGCCTCCTTGAGCGCCCCGCCAAGTGCTCGCTCGCGCTCGGCGAGCTCTTCCTCGTAGCTGTCGAGGTGGGCCTTCTGCTGCACTAGTTCACCTTCCCGCGCGGCCTGCTTCTCGGCGGCCAGCCTTTGTTCCTCCTCAGCCTCGGCCTTCTCGAGAAGAAAGGCCGTGCGCTCCTCGTCGACTCGCTCCCGCTCCTGTGCCAGAGACCGGAGAGCTTCTTGATTTTGGCCCTGGAACTCCTCCGCGCGCTTTTCCATGTCAACTCCCGCCTTCGTGACAAGCGCTTCCCGGGAAGCCAGCTTGGCTTGCCGGGTGCGGTAGAGTGACAGCAGTTTCCGCAGCAGCTGCTCCTCCTCAGGCTCGCCGCTGCTGCTGCCGGGCGTGTCAACCAATGACAGCCCAGCAGAGGTGAGCACCTCCCCGTCAAAAGCTTCCCCCTCGACTGGCGCCCTGGAGCTCGATGCCCAGGGTAGCTTGATGAAGATGTCGTCGCCGGCCTTTAAGTAGGCGCCGGGCTGGGGCTCCTCGGAGCCCGGCTCCGCAGAAGCGGCAGAGGGTTCGGCGGTCGGCACAGCGCCCGGCGCTCCTGCGGCCTCAGGGTCGTCAGTGCGATCGACCGACCCCTCGCCGGCTTCCGCAGCTGCAGCCCTGGCGGCCTCCTCGCCGGCGGTCTCATCAGCACCGGCACCTTCTTTGCCGGCGCCCTCTGTCTCTATTGGCTCAGCCGTAGATGGGTCTGAAGAACGAAGAAGGGAGGAAAATCAATCAAAAATCTAAGAAAGGAAAAACGGAAGAAACAGAACCCAAGGGAAAGTTTCTGGACAAGTGGATTACCTGCGCCAAGATCTTCAGTTGCGGCCTCGGTCGCCGCAGGATCAGCAGTGCCGTCCCTTGCCGGGGAGTCCCCCTTGCCGGAGAGCGTTCCCTTGCCGGGGACTCCTCCCTTGGCGGCGCAGTCGAAGCAGGTGGCACTTCGGGACCGGCCTCCGGGCGCTCCCGATGAGGCTGCTCTGCTCCTGCACAAGTCAACAAATAAATTATCAGCGAAGGAAAGAGCACTCAAGCGCACCCGGCAGAAGAAGGCTAAACTATGAACTTACGCTGGAGGCTGCGCTGGGGGCTGCTTTGAGGAGTGATTGCCGGGTCCGTCAAGGTGATCTCGGACCCACCCCCTATCGACAAGGTTGGGTCATCTTCGATGACGATCACCGCGGCCTTGGCCCTCTTCGCCGCTCTCTGGGCCAGTGTTCTGAAAAGAAAGGCGTCCAGATTGGAGCAAGTCAGATACAAGATATAAACGGCAAGATTGAAGAACTACAAGAGCACCAAAGAAACTTACTCTTCTTCCTCCTCGTTGGAGCTGAGCGCGGAAAGATCGAAGTCTGGCCGTCCTCCGGTGCGGCGAGGTGGAGGAGTAGGATCCCTTGCCCGCTTGGCGGGGGCAGTGGCGGTGGCCCGGGAAGATACCGCTCCAGTTGCCGCTGTTGCGTGAGGCGCTCCCGCGGCAACATTGCTTGCCGCGGTAGAGCGCGTCGCGCGGCTCGGTGGCTGTGGAGCCGGCTGCCGCCCCGCTGTGTCCCCGGCCCTGCGAAGGTGCCTCCTTGGCGGGGCCGGGGGCTCCGCTTGCGGCAAGTTCTCTGAAGGCTCAGCCTCCTCGCCTGCCTCGCTCGACTCGGCTTCGGAACCGGCAGGCTCCTCTTCACCCATGAACTCCGCGCGTTCGGCAAGGTTTGCCGCCTCTGCAGCCTCCACCTCCTCCACGGTGAACCCGAATGCGCCCGCGGCAGCTGCAGCCGCAGCCTCTTCCGCCCTTGTGGCGAGGAGCTACAGCTCCTCGTCGGTGGTATCACGAGTGAGGCTCTTCTGCTCGTCAGCGCGGACCGGCACTTCCTCCAAGGTGTCGAAGAACGCTCGCACAACGTCATCCGTAGGCTCTTGCCAAGTTGGGACGATGCCGTGCGAATCGCACAACGGCATCATGGCGCGGATCCGGTCAAGCGAGGAATTATTGCACAAAGGAACTACGCCCCTCGGCAGTGTGAATGGGTGCTGGGGGTCGCGTTTGAATAACTCCAAGAGCATCGCGTCCAACTCCAAGACGGTGAAGTTGTAGTTGAGGCCCGGCCGCAGTCTCATGATGTCCACCGAGTTCTTGAACTCCCAGGCGGGCCTCCCCCTCTCCTGCAGGGGGCAATGCGGCGGCGGAGGAAATCTGCCCCGACAGCACCTACGGTGAGCCCGGCAAGCCTGAGGCGAAGAATCCTAGTGATGGCGATCTTCAGCCTCTCGTCTTCCGGGGCCACGTTGCTCCAGTCATTGCCGCGCACTATTGGAATTTGGCGCACGGCGGTGAAGGGCTGCGGATTCTCCTCGATGATCCAGCACCACTCCGCTCTCCACTCCTCCCACTTGCTGCGGAGCTCACCATCCAAGTATGCCTCCTTCTTGCCGACTCTCGAGACCCAGGCAATCCCTCCGGCAAGCGGCTCTCCTCTCTCTACCCGAGGAATGAAGTGGTGGCGGAAAAGGGCAACACTAGGGTGGACTCCGACAAAGTTTTCGCACAAGTGTGCGAAAACTGCCATGGTCAGGACAGCATTGGGGGTGAAGTCAAGGAGGCGGAAGCCATATGTGTTCATAATGTCACAGAAGAACTCCGAGAAAGGCGGGCAGAGCCCGCAATAGAAGAATGGCGGGAAGAACGGGTACCCATTTGGAGCCAGCTTCGAAGCGGTAGCCGGGAGTACCCTCGTGCGCAGATGCGCACGCGTCTCCGTCGCCCAAAAGAGGTAGAAGTACTCCCTCAGCTCCTGCACGCCGAGCTGGGGGGTGAAGATCGCCCGCTCCTTCCGCAGCGCCGCGAGCCGCTGCGCCTCGGCCGACTTCACACCCTTTCCCTTGTCGGCTTTCGGGCCCATGACGGAGGTGGTGGAGAAGGTCGAC
>NC_041388.1:2230878-2278041 GCF_002162155.2 Triticum dicoccoides | reverse complement strand
CGCTGCTCTCTCGGCTTCGAGAAGAAGGGGGGAGCGGCGGAGTTTGTGAAGAAGGAGTAGCAGCAACCAGCGAGGGGTAACGAACTGCCCCTGTTTCCTCTGCTTATAAAGAGGGACGGGGCGGACGTTTCGCCCTTCCTAATAAACAACCACCCACGATTTCCCCCACGATGCCGCATTCAACGCGTGCCGTTATGGGGGAGCGCGGTGGATACGGAGCGAGATTTGGTGTAGCCCAGCCCGCGTGTGCCCGTGCCCTGTCTTGGGCCTGGCCCAACAGCGCTCGGCACCGTGTCTGGCCCAGGCCCGGGGGCTCCTGTCGGTGTACTAGAATAGGGGTACCCTAGTACCCCGAACTTGTGCACGGGCAGTTGCAGCACCCCGCGGCAAAGGCTTGCCGGGCGAACGCCAAAGACCCTCCAAGGTTCCCTTGGAGCCATTCAAGAACAAAGTATTTAAGCTCAGGATACAAGGCCCCGGCAAGAGGAGCTTGCCGGGAAGGCCAACCGAGGCACTCTAAGGAACTTGCCGCGACGCGCCACGCGCTCCGGCAAGGCGACAAGGCCCCGGCAAGAGGAGCTTGCCGGGAAGACTAAACAAGGTACCTCGAAGCCCGGGGAGCGACAAGCCACCGGGCCCGACAAGATAGTAGCAGCGGCAAGGCGCTTGCCGCGGCAGGCGGCCACTCTGCGCCCACGCTCCAGCGCATCCACCAACGTGTCGCTCTGGGGGCCTCTCCGGGCGCGCGTGGCGGGAGGCTGTGCAGCCAGCGGTGCGCAGTGGCATGCGAAGCTGACAAGATCGCCATCGTGGCGAATGGTGGCGCCCCTAACGGTCCTTTTCTGCACTGTTCGGGCGACTCAGACGGGCATTTAATGCCCTTGTCCCCTGCCGTCATAGTTAGGTAGGGTGCACTGTACAAGCAACTGTATCACCTACCTCGCTTTTTACGTTTATACCCTCCTCTGCGTTGCCACCTGTCGGTGAGCCCTTTAGCGTATAAAAGGAGGCCCATGCGCAACATAGGGGGGGTGGGAGGGTTAGAGGGTTGGAAGGTTCGGAGGTTCGATCACCTCGACTCGTTTGTAAACCAGAAAGAGACCACGCTCTCTCGAGAGCAAGAACACAAGATAACATAGCCAGACAAGCAGCAGTAGGAGTGTTATCTCTCCGGAGAGCTCCGAAGCTGGGTAAACTGCTCGTGTGCTTCGCCTCGATCTGCTCTTCGTGCAACCTCCGCCCCCCACCGAACCGAAAGGGGCCCGGTCCGCCGGCCCCATAGGTGTTCGTGGGTCAGTTTCCCCCGACATGTTGTCATCATGCATCCTCTCGGACCATGGTGGCTAAAGCATATCGAGCGGGATTCTACTGGCCAAGGGCCAATGAAATGGCAAAAGAGATAGTCGAAAAATGTGAAGGATGCCAGTATTACTCCAATATGTCGCACAAGCCCGTGTCAGCCTTGAAAACCATTCCACTCGTCTGGCCCTTCGCTGTTTGGGGGCTGGACATGGTTGGACCACTGAGAACGGGCAGGAGCGGCTTCACTCATGTGCTAGTAGCAGTCGACAAGTTCACCAAATGGATTGAAGCTAAGCCTATCAAGAATCTTGATGCTTGCAATGCTATCAGTTTCATCAAAGAGTTGATATTCAGATATGGAGTTCCGCACAACATCATCACTGACAATGGGTCAAACTTTGATTCTGGCAAATTCAGGGCCTTTTGCGCCTCTCAGGGCACATGAGTCGACTACGCTTTGGTCGCTCACCCCCATTCGAATGGACAAGCGGAAAGAGAAAACGGCCTAATTCTCAAAGGACTGAAACCTCGATTGATGCGCGATCTCAAGCATGCAGCTGGTGCATGGGTCGACGAGCTTCCATCAGTCCTTTGGGGATTGAGGACAACCCCGAACCGATCGACCGGAAGAACCCCATTGTCGGTGTCAAAACCGGCGGATCTTGGGTAGGGGGTCCCGAACTGTGCGTCTAGGCCGGATGGTAACAGGAGGCAGGGGACACGAAGTTTTACCCAGGTTCGGGCCCTCTTGATGGAGGTAAAACCCTATGTCCTGCTTGATTAATATTGATGATATGGGTATTACAAGAGTTGATCTACCACGAGATCAGAGAGGCTAAACCCTAGAAGCTAGCCTATGGTATGATTGTTGATGTGTATGTTGTCCTATGGACTAGAACCCTCCGGTTTATATAGACATCGGAGAGGGTTAGGGTTACATAAAGTCGGTTACAATGGTAGGAGATCTGAACATCCGTATCTTCAAGCTTGCCTTCCACGCCAAGGAAAGTCCCTTCCGGACACGGGACAGAGTCTTCAATCTTGTATCTTCATAGTCCAGGAGTCCGGCTGAAGGTATAGTTCGGTTATCCGAACACCCCCTAATCCAGGACTCCCTCAGTAGCCCCTGAACCAGGCTTCAATGACGACGGGTCCGGCGTGCAAATTGTCTTCGGCATTGCAAGGCGGGTTCCTCCTCCAAATACTTCATAGAAGATCTTGAACACAAAGATAGTGTCCGGCTCTGCAAAATAAGTTTCCACATATTGCCATAGAGAGAATAATAATATTAACACAAATCTAATCTGCTGACGTATTCCGCGGTGCGACACGCCACGGCCAAGCCTTTATCCATTTAATTATCCCACCTCAGCGCGTTGTGTGAGGCGGTTTCCTTGGTACGTCTTGTTGAAGCAGAGATCGTGTCCCCTCATTTCGGGATTCTCATCAATACAGGTGTGGGTAACCCAACCACGCCTTTGATTACGGTGCTTGGAGATAAGCAAGTTTTACTAGGCTGGTGGGGACATGTAGTCGCGTCCACCCATATAAGGGGATAAGGATCCATCTTTTCACCCACGCCTTCTTCCTCCTCTGCCTATCCATTCTTGCGTACTTGAGCTCCAGCGCCCAAGTCCGCACTACCACCTCGACCTTCTCCAGTCATGTCCGGAGCGGGAGGCAAGTGGATGGTCTCCTCCGTCACGGAGGGACACATCAAGAAGCTGAGGAAGGCCGGATATCTAGCTAGCGACATCGCGCACCGGCTTCCCGAAAAGGGGAAGCTTGTCCCCACTCCTAGGCCCCATGAGAGGGTGGTATTCCTCCCTCATTTCCTCCGCGGACTGGGCTTCCCTCTCCATCCAATTGTCCGGGGGCTCATGTTCTACTACGGCCTAGATTTCCATGATCTGGCCCCGAACTTTGTCCTCAACATCTCGGCGTTTATCGTCGTGTGAGAGGCTTTCCTACGCATCCGCCCCCATTTCGGCCTATGGCTCAAGACTTTCAACGTCAAGCCAAAGGTGGTGCGCGGCAGCCAGGCGGAGTACGACGGTGCCATGGTCGGCAAGATGGCCAACGTCCTGTGGCTCGAGGGCTCCTTTGTGGAGACCCTGAAGGGGTGGAAATCGTGGTGGTTTTACGTCGCCGAGCCGCGCGATGCCGAATGGGTCGCACCCCCTGAGTTCCGATCCGGCCCCCCTACGCGGCTCACCTCCTGGAAGGAGATAGGCCTGTCTTGGGGTAAAAAAGGAGAGCTGACCGGACTCCAAACATGCATCCAAACCCTGGTGGACAAGAAGCTCAAGCTTGTCAACGTAGTCCAGGTTATGCTCATCTGCCTGACCCTCCCATGTCAACAACGGGTGAGGGTGTCCTGGATTAGGGGCTGTTCGGATAGCCGAACTATACCTTCCGCCGGACTCCTGGACTATGAAGATACAAGATTGGAGACTCCGTCCCGTGTCCGGAAGGGACTTTCCTTGGCATGGAAAGCAAGCTTGAAGATACGGATGTTCATATCTCCTACCATTGTAACCGACTTTATGTAACCCTAACCCTCTCCGGTGTCTATATAAACCGGAGGGTTCTAGTCCGTAGGACAACATACACATCAACAATCATACCATAGGCTAGCTTTTAGGGTTTAGCCTCTCTGATCTCGTGGTAGATCAACTCTTGTAATACCCATATCATCAATATTAATCAAGCAGGACGTAGGGTTTTACCTCCATCGAGAGGGCCCGAACCTGGGTAAAACTTCGTGTCCCCTGCCCCCTGTTACCATCCGGCCTAGACGCACAGTTTGGGACCCCCTACCCGAGATCCGCCGGTTTCGACACCGACATTGGTGCTTTCATTGAGAGTTCCTCTGTGCCGTCGCCGTCAGGCCCGATGGCTCCTACGATCATCAATGGCGATGCAGTCCAGGGTGAGACCTTCCTTCCCGGACAGATCTTCGTCTTTGGCGGCTTCGCACTACGGGCCGATTCACTTGGCCATCTAGAGCAGATCGAAAGTTACGCCCCTGGCCGTCAGGTCAGATTTGGAAGTTTAAGCTACACGGCCGACATCTGCGGGGACTTGATCTTCGATGGATTCAAACCACTGTCAAGCGCGCCGCACTGTCACGACAAGCATGATCTAGCTCTGCCGCCGAATAGTGCCCTGGAGGCCGCACCCGCATCGGCTCCGATCCTTAGTTCGAAGCCGACCGCGCCGACCGAGGATGAGCGGTTGGACGCCACCTCGGGGGCTGTGATCCCAACGGTGGTTGGACAAAATACCAGCCCCGTACTCTACAAGATTCGTGACTCCATGGAGCCGGATTCTTCTCCGAACTCTGAACCCTCGGCGCCTCTGCCGAGCGAATCCAATTGGGCATCGATCATGGAGTTCACGACCGTGGACGTCTTTCAGCACTCGCCTTTCAGCGATATCCTGAAGTCACTGAAGTCTCTCTCTTTATCAGGAGAGCCCTGGCTGGACTACGGTCAGCAAGGTTGGGATTCGGACGATGAAGAAATTCAAAGCCCACCCACCACCCACTTGGTAGCCACTGTCGATGATTTAACCGACATGCTCGACTTCAACTCCGACGACATTGACGGTATGGACGCCGATGAAGGAGACGATGAAGAACCAGCGCCTATCGAGCCCTGGAACACTACCTCGTCATATGATGTATACATGGTGGACGCACCCAAAGATGACGACGAGGAGCGGAAGGACGCACCAAAGGATTGTTCCCTCGAAAGGCAGTCAAAGCGGCGACGCAAGCGCCGCCCCAAATCCCGCCTCGAGAGAAATAGCGATCACATTGATCCAGCGCTGGAGCAGGGCGAACCGCTGCCAGACAACAGCAATCCAGATAATCAAACCGAACAAACAAATCCTATCAATGATAATGGTCCGGACGGCATAACGCCGGACAGGCACTCAGAGCAGCAGAATGCCCGTAAAAGGCTCGCTGCCACCGCAAGGAGCCTCAAAAAGCAGAAGCGGAGGCTCAAGGCCGCGCAAAACACACTCCAATTCAGATGGAGCAAAATACTCAACATTGTAGCAAGGTACGGCGACAATCGCCCCTCCAAGAGCTACCCAAAGCGGAAGCTGCTACCCGAATTCGATGAGGAGGCCTCAGACCCCCCACAACCAAATATCAAAGCAGCCACCTGGTCGGATAGACGACCCCTCTACCACCACAGAACGGCATTCAACGCCGCCCACAATACAACACGCGACCCATGCGAGGGCTCGCACCCAAAGGACGGGGCAACAAGATCCATCTATGGACCACGCAAGCATGCCCCAGCATACAAAACAAACATCCGAACAACGCGGCACACCCAGCTACAGGGGTGCCGCACAACCCCTATGTTTCACCGATGAGGTGCTGGAACATGAATTTCCAGAGGGATTCAAGCCCGTAAACATAGAGGCATACGACGGAACAACAGACCCTGGGGTCTGGATTGAGGACTATATCCTTCATATACATATGGCTCGAGGGGATGATCTCCATGCCATCAAGTACTTACCTCTCAAACTCAAAGGGCCAGCTCGTCACTGGGTCAAAGGCCTCCCCGAAAGCTCAATTGGAAGTTGGGAAGAGCTCGAAGACGCCTTTCGGTCAAACTTTCAAGGACTTATGTCCGACCTCCGGATGCGGACGACCTGAGTCACATAACTCAACAGCCCGGAGAGTCCTGGAATAACTTATACATATCCTCGTGTGTCAGGCCGAGAAAATTTTGAATGGCATGCGGACCCTCGGGATTGAACTCCCACAAGCGAAGGGGCCGACGTTTGCAAGGCTGCACTTGACGAACCAGCATAACTTGTATTACCGCAACCAAACTGAGATCTTCGTTGAAGAGATCTCGAATGCGGCTCTGCAGTAAAGGCACGTCCTTGGCTGGACCCCAGCTCAATCCTCTATTGGTCTAGGACATTAGTCGTGGTGGAGGGCCCGAGCGAAAAATGGGGGTGGCCTCCCACTTGGCACTTCTAGGAGTCGTGATGTAGAACCACTCATGTTGCCACAATGCAGACACCTCTGGGATGGAAACTTTGGGCCACGGAGCTCCCGTCATCTTGCGTATTGAGGCGCCTCCACACTCTGCATGTTTCCCTTCGATCATCTTCGGCTTTACTTCAAAGGTCTTGAGCCATAAGCCAAAGTGGGGGGTAACCCGAAGGAAGGCCTCGCATACGACAACAAAAGTCGTGATATGCAGGAAGGAGTCCAGAGCTAGATCATGGAAATCTAGCCTGTAATAAAACATCAAGCCCCTGACGAAAGGATCCAGAGCAAAACCTAGACCTCGGAGGAAGTGGGAGACAAACACGACGCTCTCGTTGGGTTTGGGAGAGGGGACGGCCTGCCCTCGGGGAGGCAGCCGATGCGACATCTCAGTGGTCAGATACCTGGCCTCCCTCAACTTTTTAATGTCTTCTTCCGTGACGGAGGAGGGCATCCATCGGCCTTGAAGGCTGGATCCGGACATGACTGAAGGTTCGGAGCACCTGACCTGAGCTTTGGGCGATTGAGCTTGAGGCGGGGGAAGGATTCGATTGAGCACGGGAGGGAAAAGGTAAAAGCTTTGTCCCTTTATAAAGAGGGAGGATATCAAACGTCCTCCCCGTGTCCGTTTGGACTTGCCTACGATCTAGGAGTCCTAGAAGTGGTTGGGTTACCCACGCCCGTATTGATGAGAATCCCGTAATAAGGGGACACGATCTCTGCTTTAACAAGATGTGCCAAGGAAACCACCTCGCATACCACGCTGAGGTGGGTAATTAAACGACTCGGATAAAGGCTCGGCCGTGGTGTGTCGCACCACGGAATACGTCGGCAGATTAGATTTGTGTAAATATTATTCTCTCTAGGGAAGCATGTGGAAACTTATTTTGCAGAGCCGGACACTATCTTTGTGTTTAAGATCTTCTATGAAGTACTTGGAGGAGGAACCCGCCTTGCAATGCCGAAGACAATTTGCGCGCCGGACCCGTCGTCATTGAAGCCTGGTGCAGGGGCTACTAAGGGAGTCCTGGATTAGGGGGTGTTCGGATAGCCGAACTATACCTTCAGCCAGACTCCTGGACTATGAAGATACAAGATTGGAGACTCCGTCCCGTGTCCGGAAGGGACTTTCCTTGGCGTGGAAGGCAAGCTTGGATGTTCAGATCTCCTACCATTGTAACCGACTTTATGTAACCCTAACCCTCTCCGGTGTCTATATAAACCAGAGGTTTCTAGTCCGTAGGACAACATACACATCAACAATCATACCATAGGCTAGCTTCTAGGGTTTAGCCTCTCTGATCTCGTGGTAGATCAACTCTTGTAATACCCATATCATCAATATTAATCAAGCAGGACGTAGGGTTTTACCTCCATCGAGAGGGCCCGACATCCGCCGGTTTTGAAACCGACACCTCCCCTCACCCCTCTATTTATAGGGGAAGGGGGAAGGGGGCCGGCCCCCTCTAGATGAGATCTAGAGGGGGGGCAAGGGGAGGGGGGCTTGCCCCCCAAGCAAGGGGGCGCCCCCCTTAGGGTTTCCCCCCAACCCTAGGCGCATGGGCCCTAGGGGGTGTGGCGCCCCAGACCACTTGGGCTGGTTCCCTTCTCCATACAGCCCATAAGGCCCTCCGAAAGAGGTGGCCCCTCCCGGTGGACCCACGGAACCCCTCCGGTGGCCCCGGTACAATACCGATATGCCCCCGAACCTTTCCGGCGACCGTATGACAACTTCCCATATATAAATCTTTACCTCTGGACCATTCCGGAACTCCTCGTGACGTCCGGGATCTCATCCGAGACTACGAACAACATTCGGTAATCACATACAAGCCTTCCTAACAACCCTAGCGTCACCGAACCTTAAGTGTGTAGACCCTACGGGTTCGGGAGACATGCACACATGACCGAGACGACTCTCCGATCAATAACCAACAGCGCGATCTGGATACCCATGTTCGCTCCCACATGCTCCATGATGATCTCATTGGATGAACCACAATGTCGAGGATTCAATCAATCTGTATACAATTCCCTTTGTCAATCGGTACGTTACTTGCCCGAGACTCGATCGTCGGTATCCCAATACCTTGTTCAGTCTCGTTACCGGCAAGTCACTTTACTCGTACCATAATGCATGATCCCGTGATCAACCACTTGATCACATTGAGCTCATTATGATGATGCATTACCAAGTGGGCCCAGAGATACCTCTCCGTCATACGGAGTGACAAATCCCAGTCTCGATTCGTGCCAACCCAACAGACACTTTCGGAGATACCTGTAATGTACCTTTATAGTCACCCAGTTATGTTGTGACGTTTGGCACACCCAAGGCACTCCTACGGTATCCGGGAGTTGCACAATCTCATGGTCTAAGGAAATGATACTTGACATTCAGAAAAGCTACAGCAAACGAACTACATGATCTTTGAGCTAAGCTTAGGATTGGGTCTTGTCCATCACATCATTCTCCTAATGATGTGATCCCGTTATCAATGACATCTAATGTCCATAGTCAGGAAACCATGACTATCTTTTGATCAATGAGCTAGTCAACTAGAGGCTCACTAGGGACGTCTTGTGATCTATGTATTCACACATGTATTACAATTTCCGGATAACACAATTATAGCATGAACAATAGACAATTATCATGAACAAAGAAATATAATAATAACCATTTCAGTATTGCCTCTAGGGCATATTTCCAACATGGCTTAGCCGCGAATCCGTTTTGCCTAAGTGTGTAAAAATAATCTACTACCGAGTGGTGAGCCAGCCTCCCACTCGGGGGCTTAGCTGCGAACCCGTTTCGCCTAAGTATTTGAAAATCCTACCGAGCGGTGAGCGACCCTCCCGCTCAGGGGCTTAGCTGCAGTCCAGTACTCGCCTAAGTATTTGAAAATCCTACCGAGCGGTGAGCAACCCTCCCGCTCGGGGGCTTAGCTGCAGTCCAGTACTCGCCTAAGTATTTGAAAATCCTACCGAGCGGTGAGCGACCCTCCCGCTCGGGGGCTTAGCTGCAGTCCAGTACTCGCCTAAGTATTTGAAAATCCTACCGAGTGGTGAGCCAGCCTCCCGCTCGGGGGCTTAGCTGCAGTCCGGTACTCGCCTAAGTATTTGAAAATCCTACCGAGTGGTGAGCAAACCTCCCACTCAGGGGCTTAGCTGCAGTCCAGTACTCGCGTAAGTATTTGAAAATCCTATCGAGTGGTGAGCGACCCTCCCACTCGGGGGCTTAGCTGCAGTCCAGTACTCACCTAAGTATTTGAAAATCCTACCGAGTGATGAGCGACCCTCCCGCTCGGGGGCTTAGCTGCAGTCCAGTACTCGCCTAAGTGTTTGAAAATCCTACCGAGTGGCGAGCCAGCCTCCCACTCGGGGGCTTAGCTGCAGTCCAGTACTCGCCTAAGTGTTTGAAAATCCTACCGAGTGGCGAGCCAGCCTCCCACTCGGGGGCTTAGCTGCAGTCCAGCACTCGCCTAAGTACGGAACACATCTCAATCCTCAAGGACGACGAGGTGCAGGTCGACTGCCACCTTCTCCTTGGGAGCTTCGCCACAAATACAACGTGCGCTCCATCCCGCTCTGTAGTAACAAGGTGCAGGTCGACTGCCGCCTTCTCCTGGAGAGCTTCGCCACAAATACAACGTGCGCTCCATCCCACTCTGGAAGGACGACGAGGTGCAGGACTACTGCCACCTTCTCCTGAGGAGCTTTGCCACAAATACTGAAGGAAATATGCCCTAGAGGCAATAATAAAGTTATTATTTATTTCCTTATATCATGATAAATGTTTATTATTCATGCTAGAATTGTATTAATCGGAAACATAATACATGTGTGAATACATAGACAAACAAAGTGTCACTAGTATGCCTCTACTTGACTAGCTCGTTAATCAAAGATGGTTATGTTTCCTAACCATAAACAAGTAGTTGTTATTTGATTAACGGGATCACATCATTAAGTGAATGATTTGATTGACATGACCCATTCCACTAGCTTAGCACCCGATCGTTTAGTATGTTGCTATTGCTTTCTTCATGACTTATACATGTTCCTATGACTATGAGATTATGCAACCCCCGTTTACCAGAGGAACACATTGTGTGCTACCAAACGTCACAATGTAACTGGGTGATTATAAAGGAGCTCTACAGGTGTCTCCAAAGGTACATGTTGGGTTGGCGTATTTCGAGATTAGGATTTGTCACTCCGATTGTCGGAGAGGTATCTCTGGGCCCTCTCGGTAATGCACATCACTTAAGCCTTGCAAGCACTGCAACCAATGAGTTAGTTGCGGGATGATGTATTACAGAACGAGTAAAGAGACTTGCCGGTAACGAGATTGAACTAGGTATTTGGAATACCGACGATCGAATCTCGGGCAAGTAACATACCGATGACAAAGGGAACAACGTATGTTGTTATGCGGTCTGACTGATAAAGATCTTCGTAGAATATGTAGGAGCCAATATGAGCATCCAGGTTCCGCTATTGGTTATTGACCGGAGACATGTCTTGGTCATGTCTACATTGTTCTCGAACCCATAAGGTCCGCATGCTTAAGGTTACGATGACAGTTATATTATGAGTTTATACATTTTGATGTACCGAAGTTTGTTCGGAGTCCCAGATGTAATCACGGACATGACGAGGAGTCTCGAAATGGTCGAGACATAAATATTGATATATTGGAAGGCTATGTTTGGATACCGGAAGTGTTCCGGATGAAATCGGGATTTTACCGGAGAACCGGGAGGTTACCGGAACCCCCCGGAAGCTAAATGGGCCATGATGGGCCTTAGTGGAAAAGAGAAGAGGCAGCCCTACATGGGCCGCGCGCCCCTCCCCTCCCTTGGTCCGAATAGGACAAGGAGAGGGGGCCGGCCCCTCTCTCTCTTTTCCCCCCTCCGCGAATCCTATTCCAACTAGGATTGGGGGGGGAATCCTACTCCCAGAGGGAGTAGGACTCTCCTGGCGCGCCCTCCTTGGCCGGCCGCCTCCCCCCCACCTTAGTCCTTTATATACGGAGGCAGGGGCACCCCAGAGACACACAAGTTGATCCAGGTGATCTATTCCTTAGCCATGTGCGGCGCCCCCAGCCACCATAGTCCTCGATAATATTGTAGCGGTGCTTAGGCGAAGCCCTGCAGCAGTAGTACGTCAAGATCGTCACCACGCCGTCGTGCTGATGGAACTCTTCCCCGACACTTTGCTGGATCGGAGCCCGGGGATCGTCATCGAGCTGAACGTGTGCTAAAACTCGGAGGTGTTGTAGTTTCGGTGCTTGATCGGTCGGATCGTGAAGCGTACGACTACATCAACCAAACGCTTCCGTTGTCGATCTACTAGGTATGTAGATCATACTCCCCCTCTCGTTGCTATGCATCACCATGATCTTGCGTGTGCGTAGGAAATTTTTTGAAATTACTACGAAACCCAACAGTGGCATCCGAGCCTAGATTTTATATGTTGATGTTATATGCACGAGTAGAACACAAGTGAGTTGTGGGCGATATAAGTCATACTGCTTACCAGCATGTCATACTTTGGTTCGGCGGTATTGTTGGATGAAGCGGCCCAGACCGACATTACGCGTACGCTTACGCGAGACCAGTTCTCCCGACGTGCTTTGCACAGAGGTGGCTTGTGGGTGACAGTTTCTCCAACTTTAGTTGAACCAAATGTGGCTACGCCCGGTCCTTGCGAAGGTTAAAACAGCACCAACTTGACAAACTATCATTGTGGTTTTGATGCGTAGGTAAGATTAGTTCTTGCTTAAGCCCGTAGCAGCCACGTAAAACTTGCAACAACAAAGTAGAGGACGTCTAACTTGTTTTTGCAGGGCATGTTGTGATGTGATATGGTCAAGACATGATGCTGAATTTTATTGTATGAGATGATCATGTTTTGTAACTGAGTTATCGGCAACTGGCAGGAGCCATATGGTTGTCGCTTTATTGTATGCAATGCAATCGCGATGTAATGCTTTACTTTATCACTAAACGGTAGCGATAGTCGTGGAAGCACAAGCTTGGCGAGACGACAACGATGCTATGATGGAGATCAAGGTGTCACGCCGGTGACGATGGTGATCACGACGGTGCTTCGGAGATGGAGATCACAAGCACAAGATGATGATGGCCATATCATATCACTTATATTGATTGCATGTGATGTTTATCTTTTATGCATCTTATCTTGCTTTGATTGACGGTAGCATTATAAGATGATCTCTCACTAATTATCAAGAAGTGTTCTCCCTGAGTATGCACCGTTGCGAAAGTTCTTCGTGCTGAGACACCATGAGATGATCAGGTGTGATAGGTTCTACGTTCAAATACAACGGGTGCAAAACAGTTGCACACGCGGAATACTCAGGTTATACTTGACGAGCCAAGCATATACGGATATGGCCTCGGAACACGGAGACTGAAAGGTCGAGCGTGAATCATATAGTAGATATGATCAACATAATGATGTTCACCAATGAAACTACTCCATCTCACGTGATGATCGGACATGGTTTAGTTGATTTGCATCACGTAATCACTTAGAGGATTAAAGGGATGTCTAAGTGGGAGTTCTTTAAGTAAATTAACTGAACTTAAATTTATCATGAAACTTAGTACCTGATAAGTATCTTGCTTGTTTATGCTTGTTTGTAGATAGATGGCTCGTGCTGTTGTTCCGTTGAATTTTAATGCGTTCCTTGAGAAAGCAAAATTGAAAGATGATGGTAGCAATTACACGGACTGGGTCCGTAACTTGAGAATTATCCTCATTGCTGCACAGAAGAATTACGTCCTGGAAGCACCGCTGGGTGCCAAGCCTGCTGCAGGAGCAACGCCGGATGTTATGAACGTCTGGCAGAGCAAAGCTGATGACTACTCAATAGTTCAGTGTGCCATGCTTTACGGCTTAGAATCGGGACTTCAACGACGTTTTGAACGTCATGGAGCATATGAGATGTTCCAGGAGTTGAAGTTAATATTTCAAGCAAATGCCCGGATTGAGAGATACGAAGTCTCCAATAAGTTCTATAGCTGCAAGATGGAGGAGAACAGTTCTGTCAGTGAGCATATACTCAAAATGTCTGGGTATAATAATCACTTGATTCAGTTGGGAGTTAATCTTCCAGATGACTGCGTCATTGACAGAATTCTCCAATCACTGCCACCAAGCTACAAGAGCTTCGTGATGAACTATAATATGCAAGGGATGAATAAGACTATTCCCGAGCTCTTTGCGATGCTGAAAGCTGCGGAGGTAGAAATCAAGAAGGAGCATCAAGTGTTGATGGTCAACAAGACCACTAGTTTCAAGAAAAAGGGCAAAGGGAAGAAGAAGGGGAACTTCAAAAAGAATGGCAAGCAAGTTGCTACTCAAGAGAAGAAACCCAAACCTGGACCTAAGCCTGAAACTGAGTGCTTCTATTGCAAGCAGGCTGGTCACTGGAAGCGGAACTGCCCCAAGTATTTGGCGGATAAGAAGGATGGCAAGGTGAACAAAGGTATATGTGATATACATGTCATTGATGTGTACCTTACCAATGCTCGCAGTAGCACCTGGGTATTTGATACCGGTTCTGTTGCTAATATTTGCAACTCGAAACAGGGACTACGGATTAAGCGAAGATTGGCTAAGGACGAGGTGACGATGCGCGTGGGAACCAGTTCCAAAGTCGATGTGATCGCAGTCGGCACGCTACCTCTACATCTACCTTTGGGATTAATATTAGACCTAAATAATTGTTATTTGGTGCCAGCGTTAAGCATGAACATTATATCTGGATCTTGTTTGATGCGAGACGGTTATTCATTTAAATCGGAGAATAATGGTTGTTCTATTTATATGAGTAATATCTTTTATGGTCATGCACCCTTGAAGAGTGGTCTATTCTTGTTAAATCTCGATAGTAGTAATACACATATTCATAATGTTGAAGCCAAAAGATGCAGAGTTGATAATGATAGTGCAACTTATTTGTGGCACTACCGTTTAGGTCATATCGGTGTAAAGTGCATGAAGAAACTCCATACTGATGGACTTTTGGAACCACTTGATTATGAATCACTTGGTACTTGCGAACCGTGCCTCATGGGCAAGATGACTAAAACGCCGTTCTCAGGTACTATGGAGAGAGCAACAGATTTATTGGAAATCATACATACAGATGTATGTGGCCCGATGAATATTGAGGCTCGTGGCGGATATCGTTATTTTCTTAACTTCACAGATGACTTAAGCAGATATGGGTATATCTACTTAATGAAACATAAGTCTGAAACGTTTGAAAAGTTCAAAGAATTTCAGAGTGAAGTTGAAAATCATCGTAACAAGAAAATAAAATTTCTATGATCTGATCGTGGAGGAGAATATTTGAGTTATGAGTTTGGTGTACATTTGAAACAATGTGGAATAGTTTCGCAACTCACGCCACCCGGAACACCACAACGTAATGGTGTGTCCAAACGTCGTAATCGTACTTTACTAGATATGGTACGATCTATGATGTCTCTTACTGATTTACCGCTATCATTTTGGGGATACGCTCTAGAGACGGCCGCATTCACGTTAAATAGGGCACCATCAAAATCCGTTGAGACGATGCCTTATGAACTGTGGTTTGGCAAGAATCCAAAGTTGTCGTTTCTGAAAGTTTGGGGCTGCGATGCTTATGTGAAAAAGCTTCAACCTGATAAGCTCGAACCCAAATCGGAGAAATGTGTCTTCATAGGATATCCAAAGGAGACTATTGGATACACCTTCTATCACAAATCCGAAGGCAAGACTTTTGTTGCTAAATTTGGAAACTTTCTAGAGAAGGAGTTTCTCTCGAAAGAAGTGAGTGGGAGGAAAGTAGAACTTGACGAGGTAACTGTACCTGCTCCCTTATTGGAAAGTAGTGCATCACAGAAAACTGTTTCAGTGACACCTACACCAGTTAGTGAGGAAGCTAATGATAAAGATCATGAAACATCAGAACAAGATACTATGGAACCTCGTAGATCAACCAGAGTAAGATCCGCACCAGAGTGGTACGGTAATCCCGTTCTGGAAGTCATGCTACTAGATCATGATGAACCTATGAACTATGAAGAAGCGATGGTGAGCCCAGATTCCGCAAAGTGGCTTGAAGCCATGAAATCTGAGATGGGATCCATGTATGAGAACAAAGTATGGACTTTGGTTGACTTGCCCGATGATCGGCAAGCAATTGAGAATAAATGGATCTTCAAGAAAAAGACTGACGCTGACGGTAATATTATTGTATACAAAGCTCGACTTGTCGCAAAAGGTTTTCGGCAAGTTCAAGGGATTGACTACGATGAGACCTTCTCACCCATAGCGATGCTTAAGTCTGTCCGAATCATGTTAGCAATTGCCGCATTTTATGATTATGAAATTTGGCAGATGGATGTCAAAACTGCATTCCTGAATGGATTTCTGGAAGAAGAGTTGTATATGATGCAACCATAAGGTTTTGTCGATCCAAAGGGAGCTAACAAAGTGTGCAAGCTCCAGCGATCCATTTATGGACTGGAGCAAGCCTCTCGGAGTTGGAATAAACGCTTTGATAGTGTGATCAAAGCATTTGGTTTTATACAGACTTTTGGAGAAGCCTGTATTTACAAGAAAGTGAGTGGGAGCTCTGTAGCATTTCTGATATTATATGTAGATGACATATTACTAATTGGAAATGATATAGAATTTCTGGATAGCATAAAGGGATACTTCAATAAGAGTTTTTCAATGAAAGACCTCGGTGAAGCTGCTTACATATTAGGCATTAAGATCTATAGAGATAGATCAAAATGCTTAATTGGACTTTCACAAACCACATACCTTGACAAAGTTTTGAAGAAGTTCAAAATGGATCAAGCAAAGAAAGGGTTCTTGCCTGTGTTACAAGGTGTGAAGTTGAGTAAGACTCAATGCCCGACCACTGCAGAAGATAGAGAGAATATGAAAGATGTTCCCTATGCATCAGCCATAGGATCTATCATGTATGCAATGTCGTGTACCAGACCTGATGTGTGCCTTGCTATAAGTCTAGCAGGGAGGTACCAAAGTAATCCAGGAGTGGATCACTGGACAGCGGTCAAGAACATCCTGAAATACCTGAAAAGTACTAAGGATATGTTTCTCATATATGGAGGTGACAAAGAGCTCATCGTAAAAGGTTACGTTGATGCAAGCTTTGACACTGACCCGGACGATTCTAAATCGCAAACCGGATACGTGTTTACATTAAACGGTGGAGCTGTCAGTTGGTGCAGTTCTAAACAAAGCGTTGTAGCGGGATCTACATGTGAAGCGGAGTACATAGCTGCTTCGGAAGCAGCAAATGAAGGAGTCTGGATGAAGGAGTTCATATCCGATCTAGGTGTCATACCTAGTGCATCGGGTCCAATGAAAATCTTTTGTGACAATACTGGTGCAATTGCCTTGGCAAAGGAATCCAGATTTCACAAGAGAACCAAGCACATCATGAGACGCTTCAATTCCATCCGGGATCTAGTCCAGGTGGGAGACATAGAGATTTGCAAGATACATACGGATCTGAATGTTGCAGACCCGTTGACTAAGCCTCTTCCACGAGCAAAACATGATCAGCACCAAGGCTCCATGGGTGTTAGAATCATTACTGTGTAATCTAGATTATTGACTCTAGTGCAAGTGGGATACTGAAGGAACTATGCCCTAGAAGCAATAATAAAGTTATTATTTATTTCCTTATATCATGATAAATGTTTATTATTCATGCTAGAATTGTATTAACCGGAAACATAATACATGTGTGAATACATAGACAAACAAAGTGTCACTAGTATGCCTCTACTTGACTAGCTCGTTTATCAAAGATGGTTATGTTTCCTAACCATAAACAAGTAGTTGTTATTTGATTAACGGGATCACATCATTAAGTGAATGATCTGATTGACATGACCCATTCCACTAGCTTAGCACCCGATCGTTTAGTATGTTGCTATTGCTTTCTTCATGACTTATACATGTTCCTATGACTATGAGATTATGCAACTCCCGTTTACCAGAGGAACACTTTGTGTGCTACCAAACGTCACAACGTAACTGGGTGATTATAAAGGAGCTCTACAGGTGTCTCCAAAGGTACATGTTGGGTTGGCGTATTTCGAGATTAGGATTTGTCACTCCGATTGTCGGAGAGGTATCTCTGGGCCCTCTCGGTAATGCACATCACTTAAGCCTTGCAAGCACTGCAACCAATGAGTTAGTTGCGGGATGATGTATTACAGAACGAGTAAAGAGACTTGCCGGTAACGAGATTGAACTAGGTATTTGGAATACCGACGATCGAATCTCGGGCAAGTAACATACCGATGACAAAGGGAACAACGTATGTTGTTATGCGGTCTGACCGATAAAGATCTTCGTAGAGTATGTAGGAGCCAATATGAGCATCCAGGTTCCGCTATTGGTTATTGACCAGAGACATGTCTCGGTCATGTCTACATTATTCTCGAACCCGTAGGGTCCGCACGCTTAAGGTTACGATGACAGTTATATTATGAGTTTATACATTTTGATGTACCGAAGTTTGTTCGGAGTCCCGGATGTGATCACGGACATGACGAGGAGTCTCGAAATGGTCGAGACATAAAGATTGATATATTGGAAGCCTATGTTTGGATACCGGAAGTGTTCCGGATGAAATCGGGATTTTACCGGAGTACCGGGAGGTTACCGGAACCCCCCGGAAGCTAAATGGGCCATGATGGGCCTTAGTGGAAAAGAGAAGAGGCAGCCCTACATGGGCCGTGCACCCCTCCCCTCCCTTGGTCCGAATAGGACAAGGAGAGGGGGCCGGCCCATCTCTCTCTTTTCCCTCCTCCGCGAATCCTATTCCAACTAGGATTGGGGGGGGGGGGAATCCTACTCCCAGAGGGAGTAGGACTCTCCTGGCGCTCCCTCCTTGGCCGGCCGCCTCCCCCCTTTAGTCCTTTATATACGGAGGCAGGGGCACCCCAGAGACACACAAGTTGATCCAGGTGATCTATTCCTTAGCCGTGTGCGGCGCCCCCAGCCACCATAGTCCTCAATAATATTGTAGCGGTGCTTAGGCGAAGCCCTGCAGCAGTAGTACGTCAAGATCGTCACCACACCGTCGTGCTGACGGAACTCTTCCCCGACACTTTGTTGGATCGGAGCCCGGGGATCGTTATCGAGCTGAACGTGTGCTAAAACTCGGAGGTGCCGTAGTTTCGGTGCTTGATCGGTCGGATCGTGAAGACGTACGACTACATCAACCAAATGCTTCCGTTGTCGATCTACTAGTTATGTAGATCATACTCCCCCTCTCGTTGCTATGCATCACCATGATCTTGCGTGTGCGTAGGAAATTTTTTGAAATTACTACGAAACCCAACAAATACAATGCGCGCTCCATCGCCGACCCGCAAGGGAGCGAGGTGCAGGTCGACTGCTTCCTTCTCCTTCGGAGCTGTGCTACAAATATAAAAGTTGTCTCGAATGAAGAACGAGCTCACTCGGCGGGGGATTCATGAAGATATTCAACGATAAACCAAGTTCAGATAAATCCTAAAGGTTTTGGACCACAGATCGAAGTGCTCGGGCATTCAGCCCGAAAGAGTTTAACGGTTACAAAAACCACTCGGCATTCCGACGCAAATTTAAGGTGAGGCATAAAAGTTTGTTCACTCCGCGGGAGGAGGACTAGCAGGCTCGACGAACTCGTCTAAGTCAACGCCATCGGCGATCCGAGTGGCTGCAGCGATGAAAGTCTCCATAAAAGATCGGAAGGCATGCTTCTGGGTGTTGGCGACCTTGATTGCTGCCAGCTTATCTTGTCGCACCTCCTTGCAATGGACGTGAACCAAAGACAGAGCCACATCAGCACCACACCTTGCAGAAGATTTCTTCCACTCCTGCACTCGGCCAGGGATTTCGTTAAGTCGAGTCATCAGGGACTCAAGATCATTCTGGAGCGTGGCCTCTGGACAAAGTGCCGGGTCAATCCGTGACATGGCGACCTTCGGTCGAGCCAAGTAGTCCACGACACCGTCGATGCGGGATTCCAGTCGGAGCAGATTCATGGCAGTTTCATCTTTCACGGGAGATTTGATTGGGTCCAAACCTGGCTCAATCCGCCCAGTCTCCTCCTCGAAGTTCTGGCAAAACTCTGCATTCACGATCCAAGGATAAGTCAATTTTCATACGCTGAGTCGACACAAAAAAAATCAGTCAGAACAAAATGTGCACCTTCAAGCTTGATGAACAACTTCTTGGCAAGGCTCCTCAGATAGCTCTTCAGATCGTCCCTCCTGCGAGCGATGCCTTCCATCTTCTCGCACAGGTTGAGGTTCTCCTTCTTCCAGCGCGAGCACTCCTTGTTGGTATTCTCTTCTTCCAACTGGCCGACCGAAGCCAGTTTCTGTTCAGCCAGAGCGGTTCTGTCGTCAGCTTCCTTTCGAGCAGCAGCCAAATCCTGATCCTTCTTCGCCAGAGCTTCTCTCAGTTTTTCTGTAAAGAAATGATAGTTGATTCAGAAAGAGCAGAAGGGTACTCAAGCCTAAGACAGACCAGTCGACAAACTCGTCTTACCAGTGGCGCCGTCCTTGACCTTTTGCAGCTCTATCTTGGCCAGCTCCAAGTCAAGGTTCAGTTGGATTTGCTGTTTCTCCAAGTCAGCAAAGTGAGCTCCAAGATCACAAGATTTCTGAAATCAAAGAGGAGAAGTTATTTTACAGCAAAAAACGACAAAGACAATAAGTACCAAGACTACGGTCGAGTGCCCGCAGTCCACCATAGTCTCGGGGACTACACCCAGTGGGTGCACTTTGCGTGCCCCCACCAGTTCTAATCCCACTCGACCGGCCCGCCGAAGTTGAGTGTAGGGAGTAAAAAAAAGAGAGGAGAGAAAGTAGAACTCAGACCACAGTCGACTGCCAGCAGTCGACCGCGGTCTCGGGGACTACAACCAGTGGGTGCACTTAGCGTGCCCCCACCGGTTCTGATCCCACTCGACCAGACTGAGTGGAAGAGACAAACTACCAGTTCGGTTTACACTCGACAAAATACAAAGACTACAGTCGACTGCCAGCAGTCCACCGTAGTCTCGGGGATTACACCCAGTGGGTGCACTCAGCGTGCCCCCACTAGTTCAAAAATTCAATTGACGCACCCAGTGGGTGTACAGATGCAAAGATTTTCGGAAAGAATCTTCAGATAGCATATCCTAACAGAACAAGCGGTGACCAACTAACATGAACGTTGCTTTGGAGAGCCGAGCTGGCGTCGTAGGCGGCCTGACTGGCGTCCCGCACCGTCTTCATCTTCTCCATCATGATGCCCGCCTGGCGTATGGCTTCCCTGGCAGCATTCACTTCGTCCCCTGGGACATGATGGGTCGCCAAAACCGAAGGTGGGTCGACAGGGGCCTGAGCAGTCGACGAAGAAGGCAAGACACTTGACAGTGGCACGGCGAAGGTAACAGAACCCTGATTGGCGTCGCCAGTGTCCTGAACGACTGGTTCCGCCCTCGGCATCGATTGTGACACCTTGCTCGCAGGAGCTTGCCTATTCTTCCTCGTCAAAGGCCTCTCGGGCTCTTCATCATCATCGGGGAGGTCGATAATGTTGGGAGCTGTGTAAAGTTCAGTCGCCAAAATCACATCACCCAATGGTGCATATTGCAGTTGAATCAACCAAATAAAGACAGAATGGCAGAAATCATACCCAGACTGGAAGTGACCACATCCTCCACTACCTCATCCTCGTCCCTATAAGCTGAGGTCCCGGAAGTAGCAGCGCTGCCAGTTCCAAAGTTCGTCTGGTTAAAACAAGAAAAACAAACAGCTCAGGGCGTCGAGTGAATACAAAGGGAGACACTCACGCAGAAGCTACAGGGATGTCAATCTTAATCTTCGGCAACGCCTTCCGAGTCTTCGGCTCTGCAACTTTGGGATGTTTTGGCGCTTTTTCGGTCGGGGTCGGTGAAGAGGTCCGAGGACGCTTTGAAGACTGACCAGCCTGAGCAGTCGCCTTTTCACGGGCGCTCGGTCGTTCTTGGCCAAGCTTGGATCGCCTCTCCCTATGAGAGGGCGACTCGACTTCTTCTTCGTCACTTGGGTCATCGCTTTCTCCATCCCCTTCACCGTCAGAAGTCCATTCGCCACTGTCGCCGCCGCTCGCCTCTCCTTCCAGATCTTGCTCTTGCTCTCCATTGGGCATCGAATACATTTCGATAAGGGCCTGAAAGAAAACAGGAAGAATAAAGTCAGTCCACGCGGTATAGGCAACTGTGCGAGTGAATTCAGATTACAATCAAAAGCTCAGAATCGGACCTTCTCTGGTACATGGGACTGGTCGAATGGAGGAACTCTCCTGGCTCCCCTGGGGTTGTCCTTGTTTCCGGACATGCCCGACAGCCACTTCTCCAGTGTGTCGTCATCGACCACCTCCAGGTGAATCCGAGTGGAGTCGTCAAGACCCGAATACATCCACATCGGATGGTCTCGAGCTTGAAGAGGCTGGATGCACCACTGGAGGAAGACTTCCAAGAGATCCATACCAGTGACCCCGTCACGGATAAGCTGGACCACTCGCTCGACCAGCACCCTCACCTGCGCCTTCTCCTTCGGGAGCACCTTCAAAGAGGAGGGTTTCCTCACTCGGTCCATGGTAAAAGGAGGGAGGCCAGTCGACTGCCCTAGCGTCGGCTGGTCTTTGCAGTAGAACCAGGTCGACTGCCATCCGCGAACCGAGTCGGGAAGAATCATGGCCGGAAAGGAACTTTTCCCCCTCATCTGAATACCAAGACCCCCGCACATCTGAATCACTTGAGTTCTCTCGTCACTCGGATTGGCCTTTTTCACCGTCTGAGAGCGACAAGTGAAAATGTGATTGAAAAGGCCCCAGTGAGGCCGACAACCCAGGAAATTCTCACACAAAGAAACGAAAGCGGCGAGATAAACGATTGTGTTGGGAGTGAAGTGGTGGAGTTGTGCCCCAAAGAAGTTTAGAAATCCCCAAAAAAAGGGTGAGGAGGCAAGGAAAATCCACGGTCGACGTGGGTGGCAAGGAGAACACGCTCACCCTCCCGAGGTTGCGGCTTGGATTCCTTCCCCGGAAGCCACGCCGATTCGTGGGGGATCAGCCCTCCTCCGGCTAGGTCGTCGAGATCCTCTTGAGTGATCGTCGAGCGGATCCAGTCGCCCTGGATCCAGCCCTTCGGCAGGCCGGTTCGCGAGGAAGATCCACCCCGACTGGTAGCCTTCCCCTTCGCCTTTGTCGTCGCCTTCTTCGCCCGCTCCAGAGCCGCCGTCTTCTCCTTCCCCATCGTCGTCGGCGAGACGCATACGGAGCAGTGGCGTTGGGGTGACAGCGAGCGCAGCGAAGGAGCGTGAAGAGGAGAAGAGATAATGGGGACGCACTGTTCGAGAGACCCCGGTCCGACGCCTTATATGAGGCCGCTTCCGAGTGGCTGACTGGTAGGCCCGAGCGGCCCTGTCAAATCCCGTAACAACCACACGCGCGCGATACGTGGCGAAAAAGGTGGCACGGGGATCGAGGCGGCTCCGCCCTATCCCATCCGATTACTGCAGCCTCCCCCGTCCCGCGCGCTTCCCAAAATTCGGATCCCGCAGAATCTGCGGGCAGCAGAACAACTTGTCAGACCGAAGATCTCCTCCACGCCGTCACTCGGAGCCTTTCAAGTAAAGAAACTCACTCGACAAAAACTAAGGATGGATCAAGGCGACTGAAAAGGAAGTTGCTGTCATTACTCAGGTTCATTGATCCGAAACAAGACATACTCATGACATGAAAAATGAGTCGGAGAAGTGCTCAACCCCTTCCCCACTCAAACCTCGATCCATTCGGGGGCTAATGATGAAGCTATGTACCTAGGGTAGGGTCATGGACCTATCCAAACTGACCTACCCAAAGACATCTCTAGAAGAAATCACCTTTCAATCGACTTGGGGGTGTTCTACTCGATAGACTCGAAGATACTCGACCGAGAAGCAATCACTCGACCAAGACCAAACCACTCGACGGCCAGGAGATCTAAAGGCACTCCGCATGCTAACGGTCGGTTATTAAGTAGCTTTTATGGTCATCATAGCACTTTATTAGGGGCGTTACCAGTAACGCCCGACCTTAATGTATTTAAACCCTGCATAACTGAGGGCCGGAGGGGTCCGGTGAACTCTATATAAGCCACCCCCCTCCTCAGTGTAAAGGGTTCGCACCCCTGTAAACCATACACGCATAATCCAGTCGACCGCCTCCGGGCTCCGAGACGTAGGGCTATTACTTCCTCCGAGAAGGGCCTGAACTCGTAAACCTCATGTGCTTACAACTTCTCCATAGCTAAGATCTTGCCTCTCCATACCTACCCCCCTACATTACTGTCAGACTTAGAACCACGACACCACCCAGCAACCATATCACCCGCTCTTCCTCGTCGCTGCACCACCCAGCGACTATATCGCCTGCTCTTCTTCGTCGTTGCACCACCCAGCGACTATATCGCCTGCCCCGAGGCGCTAGTCGGGTCGCGACCCCGGGGAAAGCACGCCTTCAAATCGACCTAGCTCGGATACCGCTTGTTGGAATTCTGCCCACAGGATCGATCACATCAAAGTAGACGAAGAACACACACACGAAAAACTTTGGCCAAGGGCACGTGTCGTGCCCCTTTTTTATTCCTTTTTCTGTTTTCCACTACCTGATACAATCAACCGGCCGTGCCGTGCATATAAATATGCAGAACCAACCGACGCAACACAAAGCCTATCTTACACGGACTTCCTTTTGGACTCCAAAAGCATACACGGACACGCTAAACAATACCAATAACTTGTACTCCTAATCTCCTACACGTACCAGACTCATGAGCTGACTCACGGCAACTTGCAGGACTAGTACATAGCAATAGCCACGTACGTAACCCACTAGTACTCCAACTGGACTTTGACTCTTAGCACTAAGCGCATGCTAAACACAACTTAATCATCAAGATTCCTCTAACAGGTGAGGAGGAGTGGGGTGTGGTGGTGACTGGTGGTCGGACTGGGCGGAGGCATGGGGATGGACGGCTCCGGCAGTGGCCATCACGCCAGACTGTTCCAGAGACTTCCTTTTTTAATTGCTCGGCAATGAGGTTGTGGGAGATCAGGATGAACGAGGCAAGGCCTTATCTGTAAATGTGGAGAGAGATGCGGGTATCTTTTATAAAATTGTCATAGTTTGCTTTCTAACCGTTAGATATAGATCGGACGATCTATATTACAAGATGGCAGACACACCATGATCACCAACTCGGTTTTTTTATAAGAGTAGAGATAAATAGAAGGCCGAAGGAAGCTTCCCACATATACAAAGTACGTACATACTTGAAAGACCTTATATAGCTTATTACTTATTTATAGGTAAATCAAATATTGATGTGCGCAGAGTTGTATCGATGATCGATAGAACTTGAAGAGAATGTAAACTCTACCTTTAGCTTTTCATTGGGTTCGACACTCTTCCTTATCGAAAAAGGCTACAAACGATCTTTTATACTTATAGATTATCAATGGTTATTCACATGTGCGTTAACTTCACTATATATGAGTATGATTCGCATTACTGTCAGTTATTATTAGCAAGAAATTGTTTCCTTTGTCTCCGCGTTGCTGCTTTCTGTAATCAGTCTCTTTAGGAATAACCCAGCGGCCAAATACTGCTTGTGTTTGATTTCATTCCCTATCTTTACAACCTATGTTCCAGAATGTAACACAATTTTAGACTTCGCTTATGCTTGGGTTAAATCCTTTGGTGTAATGGGCATCTCGATCTTTTCCTCTATGAATATATGATACACATGCATGTTTGTAAGTATTCTAAAATTAATTTTTTTGACTTTGCATAGAGCAAAACGTCTAACATTTTGTACGGAGGGAGGGTAACTTGAGATAGTATAGTCCAAAAAGAATCATATTATTGGGTATGTATCTATAATAAGTTATTAGTGGAAACACCATTTCACTAGTAGCCAACTGATTATTACAGCCAGTTTTATTACATAGACATGCGTCGGTGTTGGCATTTGACTGGAAGCGATAGACTCGAATAACACCAGTAAATTTGCCACGCCCATGAACTTTTAGTTTTTTTTTGGTTTTTTTGCTATTTGTTTTTATTCTTTTGAATATATTTTTTGCTACTTGTTTTGATCTTACTGTTCATCATGGGGATGCAATGAATTTGGGTGTAGCCACTACTTTTCACTAGGATTATTTCCATGGTAAACAATAATGCAACCCTTTAGGTGCAGAAAGAGTTGCATTATTGAAGGGTTTCAATACCCATGGATTATCAAAAGGCTAGGCCTCTCATTATAGTGGAGTATTGCATTATTAATTGTTACTGGATTGTGCTCTGCACCAAGCACACAAACATTGACGCCTTGTAGTCAAGGTACTGGCTTTTTATGTCGCATCTGCCGATTGAACCAAGGTTGTTACTCCCTCCGTAAAGAAATATAAAAGCGTTTTGATCAATACACTAGTAGTGGGCCTATAGATAGGAACAAGAGAATGCATCTGGTGTGCTCCAACTTGGAGGACAAGCTGCACCGCAACTAGTCTAGTTGCAACCAGGTCCCTCCAGTGAAATAGAAAGACGGGCCCATGGGTGGTATTTGACTCTAGCCAAACACTTCCATCAATGCACTCTCCACTAGCAGCGAGCACTTGCAGACCAACTTCCATGTGTTTTTTTTTTGTTTTTGCAGTACAGGGCCTCTGGCAGCCAAGCCAGCGGTCATCATTCTGTCATTCTCGATCGGTTATACAGGAATGCAGAGTGATGTGGTGTGTTGAGAGCATCTACAGACAGGCTGCTTAAACCCGTTTCGAACGCTCGGACAGGCCGTTCAGTCATTGATCGGTAAAAAAAAATGACCCATGCGAACGTCTCAAACCAGCCTCAAATGTCAGGCTGTCCGACGCCTCTCATATCCAGCCCAGATATAGGACGGATATAAGGCGGCCCGGACGTGTATGTCACGTCAGCCCGGCCCACCATGACCCCACTCCGTCCCCATAAAAAACCCCAATCCGCCCCAATTCAAAAACCCGAGCTCAGTTCATGCCATTCTCGCTCCGTCTCTTCTCCCCCTGCTCCGATTTCTTTGATGCCGATCCACACCAACGACTCCGGCTACCATGTCGAGCTTGGGCAGCCGCTCTGACTCAGACCTCGATGTTGACTCGGACCTTGATGTCGACGAGGAGCTGGCCCTCCGCATTGCCCTCGAGAGGTCCAAGGTGGACAACATGCAGTTCCGGATATGCCGCCTCGCCTTTCCCCCGCCGGCGCGGCGAGGACGCCGGAGCTGTCCCCTCCAAGCCCACGAGCAACTCCACATGGGCTGCGTAGTCCGCGCCGCCCCCATATTTGGTGGAAGATTATATGTTGATGATATTCAATACCCCTCTGCTTTTGAACATGAATATGATTTGTGAGTTGTTACTTTCGTTCTTGAGGACATTGGAGAAGTCTTGTCATAAGTAATCATGTGAATTCGGTATTCGTTCGATATTTTGATGATATGTATGTTGTTGCTTCCTTTAGTGATGTCACGTGAATGTCGGCTATATGACACTTCACCATACTTGGGCCTAAGGGAAGGCATTGTGAAGTAATAAGTGGATGATGGGTTGCTAGAGTGATAGAAGCTTAAACCCTAGTTTATGCATTATTTCATAAGGGATTGATTTGGATCCATATGTTTCATGCTATGGTTAGATTTATCTTAATTCTTCTTTCGTAGTTGCGGATGCTTGTGAGAGGGAGTAATCATAAATGGGAGGTTTGTTCAAGTAAGAACAACACCCAAACACCGATCCACCCACATATCAAATTGTCAAAGTAGCGAACGTGAATCAAACAAACATGATGAAAGTGACTAGATAAAATTCATATATGTCCTCAAGGACGCTTTGCTTACTATAAGAGAACGTTCCGGCCTATTCCTTGCTATAAAAAGGATCGGGCTACCTTACTGCACCTTTGTTACAATTGCTACTTGTTGCTCATTACAAATTACCTTACTATCAAACTATCTGTTACCGATAATTTTTTTGCTTGCAGAAAATACCTTGCTGAAAATCGCTTGTCATTTCCTTTTGCTTCTCATTGGGTTCGACACTCTTACTTATTGGAAGGACTACGATTGATCTACTATACTTATGGGTCATCATTGCTTTGATTCAATTCATTAGCTGCAGGGTTAGGTTGGTAATATTAAGATCCGAACCCTCCACCAAAATCACACTATCATCCGCATATTGCATATGCGTGACACCACCACTAGGGATTAAAGGCCCAACTACCCTAGTGATGTGGTCGACTATCCTAGCTTTATCCAGGGCGTCAACTGCAATGTTAAAGAGGCGGAAAGAAATATGACCCCCTACCTCAGCCGACAAGAAGATCCAAAGTTGGTAATAGTGGGAGTAACTTAGCTAGTAATATAATGCACCTCAAGATAAGTTTGCTTATGTGGCATGTAGTTAATAAGAAGAGAAGTGTTTGGAGTAACATAATATATTACCATCACATAACACTTCTGAAGATAAAATGAGTATACAAGTTAATAAATACAACCACCTATGATACTACCTTTATGTTACTCCCCACTATGAAGGTAGTAACTTAGACTCGTGTCATGCAATATACAAGTTAATAAATACAACCATCTATCATACTACCTTTATGTTACTCCCCAGTATAAAGGTAGCAACATAGACTAGTGTCATATGCATAACACTATTGGGGAATGTAGTAATTTCAAAAAAAAATCCTACCCACACGCAGGATCGTGATGATGCATAGCAATGAGAGGGGAGAGTGTTGTCTACGTACCCTCGTAGACCGTTCACGGAAGCGTTATATCAATGCGGTTGATGTAGTCGTATGTCTTCACGATCCGACCGATCCAAGTACCGAAAGCACGGCACCTCCGAGTTCTGCACACATTCGGCTCGATGACATCCTCGCCTTCTTGATCCAGCAATAGGGCCGAAGTAGTAGATGAGTTCCGGCAGCACGACGGCGTGGTGACGGTGTTGGTGAAGAACAATCTTCGCAGGGCTTCGCCTAAGCACTACGAAAACTATGACGGGGGATAAACTAGAGGGGACGGGGTTGCCGGCACACGGCTTGGTGTTTCTTGATGTGTCTTGGGTGCTAGCACTACTCCTCTATTTATATGTTGAGCCTTGGGGTCGAAACTTGGAGTAAAAGCCTCCACAAAGTTGGTTTCACCCGAAAGGCAAGAGTCCTTCTCGGACTCCAAGGCCAAACGCCAGGGTTCCCGGCATCTGGACCCAGACGCCAAGGACCCTGGCGTCTGGCTCCTGGACTCCGCAAAACTTCCTTTTGAGCTTTCCAAAAACCTTGTGGGCTTTCCCCTTTGGCCCAAATAAAGTGTTCTCGTACCCAAACATTTCGGAAAACATCCGGAACCCCTTCCGGTGAATTCCGGAACCCTTCCGGAGTCCAAACACTATTATCCCATATATATAAATCTTTATCTCTGGACCATTCTGGAGTTCCTCGTCATGTCCGTGATCTTATCCGAAACTCCGAACAACATTCGGTCACCAACATACATAACTCATAGTACTATATCGTCAACGAACGTTAAGCGTGCGGACCCTACGGGTTCGAGAACTATGTAGACATGACCGAGACACCTCTCTGGTCAATAACCAATAGAGGGACCTGGATGTCCATATTGGCTCCTACATATTCTACGAAGATCTTTATCGGTCAGACCGCATAACAACATACGGTGTTCCCTTTGTCATCAGTATGTTACTTGCCCGAGATTCGATCATTGGTATCTCAATACCTAGTTCAATCTCGTTCCGTAATACATCATCCTGCAACTAACTCATTAGTTGCAATGCTTGCAAGGCTTATAGTGATGTGCATTACCGAGTGGGCCCAGAGATACCTCTCCGACAATCGGAGTGACAAATCCTAATCTCCAAATACGCCAACCCAACAAGTACCTTCAGAGACACCTGTAGAGCACCTTTATAATCACCCAGTTACGTTGTGACGTTTGGTGGCACACAAAGTGTTCCTCCGGTAAACAAGAGTTGCCTAATCTCATAGTCATAGGAACATTTATAAGTCATGAAGAAAGCAATAGCAACAAACTAAATGATCAAGTGCTAAGCTAACGAAATGGGTCAAGTCAATCACATCATTCTCCTAATGATGTGATCCTGTTAATCAAGTGAGAACTCATGTCTATGGTTAGGAAACTTAACCATCTTTGATCAATGAGCTAGTCAAGTAGAGGCAAACTAGTGACACTCTGTTTGTCTATGTATTCACACATGTATTATGTTTCCAGTTAATACAATTCTAGCATGAATAATAAACATTTATCATGAAATAAGGAAATAAATAATAACTTTATTATTGCCTCTAGGGCATATTTCCTTCAGTCTCACACTTGCACTAGAGTCAATAATCTAGATCACATCGCCATGTGATTTAACATCAATAGTTCACATCACAATGTGATTAACACCTATAGTTCACATCGTCATGTGACCAACACCCAAAGGGTTTACTAGAGTCAATAATCTAGTTCACATCGCTATGTGATTAACACCCAAAGAGTACTAAGCTGTGATCATGTTTTGCTTGTGAGAGAAGTTTAGTCAACGGGTCTGCAACATTCAGATCCGTATGTATTTTGCAAATTTCTATGTCAACAATGCTCTGCACGGAGCTACTCTAGCTAATTGCTCCCACTTTCAATATATATCCAGATTGAGACTTAGAGTCATCTGGATTAGTGTCAAAATTAGCATCGACGTAACCTTTTACGACGAACCTTTTTGTCACTTCCATAATCGAGAAACATATCCTTATTTCACTAAGGATAATTTTGACCGATGTCCAGTGATCTACTCCTAGATCACTATTGTACTCCCTTGCCAAAATCAGTGTAGGGTATACAATAGATCTGGTACATAGCATGGCATATTTTATAGAACCTATGGCCAAGGCATAGGGAATGACTTTCATTCTCTTTCTATCGTCTGTCGTGGTCGGGCTTTGAGTCTTACTCAGTTTCACACCTTGTAACACAGGCAAGAACTCTTTCTTTGACTGTTCCATTTTGAACTACAAAATCTTGTCAAGGTATGTACTCATTGAAAAACTTATCAAGCGTCTTGATCTATCTCTATAGATCTTGATGCTCAATATGTAAGCAGTTTCACCGAGGTCTTTCTTTGAAAAACTCCTTTCAAACATTCCTTTATGTTTTGCAGAATAATTCTACATTATCTCCGATCAACAATATGTCATTCACATATACTTATCAAAAATGTTGTAGTGCTCCCACTCACTTTCTTGTAAATACAGGCTTCACCGCAAGTCTGTATAAAACTATATGCTTTGATCAACTTATCAAAGCGTATATTCCAACTCCGAGATGCTTGCACCAGTCCATAGATGGATTGCTAGAGCTTGCATATTTTGTTAGCACCTTTAGGATTGACAAAACCTTCTGGTTGCATCATATACAACTCTTCTTAAATAAATCCATTAAGGAATGCAGTTTTGTTTATCCATTTGCCAGATTTCATAAAATGCGGCAATTGCTAACATGATTCGGACAGACTTAAGCATAGATACGAGTGAGAAACTCTCATCATAGTCAACACCTTGAACTTGTTGAAAACCTTTTTGCGACAATTCTAGATTTGTAACTAGTAACACTACTATCAGCGTCTGTCTTCCTCTTAAAGATCCATTTAATCTCAATGGCTCGCCGATCATTGGGAAAGTCAATCAAAGTCCATACTTTGTTCTCATACATGGATCTCATCTCAGATTTCATGGCCTCAAGCCATTTCGTGGAATCTGGGCTCATCATCGCTTCTTCATAGTTCGTAGGTTCGTCATGGCCAAGTAACATGACCTCCAGAACAGGATTACCGTACCACTCTAGTGCGGATCTCACTCTGGTTTACTGATACGTCTCCAACGTATCTATAATTTTTGATTGCTCCATGCTATATTATCTACTGTTTTGGACATTATTGGGCTTTATTATCCACTTTTATATTATTTTTGGGACTAACCTATTAACGGGAGGCCCAGCCCAGAATTGCTGTTTTTTGCCTGTTTCAGGGTTTCGAAGAAAAGGAATATCAAACAGAGTCCAAACGGAATGAAACCTTCGGGAACGTGATTTTCTCAACGAACAAGACCCGGGAGACTTGGACCCTACGTCTAGAAAGGAAACAGGAGGCCACGAGGTAGGGGGGCGCGCCCACCCCACCAGGCGCGCCCTCCACCCTCGTGGGCCCCCTGTTGCTCCACCGACGTACTCCTTCCTCCTATACATACCTACGTACCCCCAAACGATCAGATACGGAGCCAAAACCCTAATTCCACCGCCGCAACTTTCTGTATCTACGAGATCCCATCTTGGGGCCTATTTCGGAGCTCCGCCGGAGGGGGCATCGATCACGGAGGGCTTCTACATCAACAACATAGCCTCTCCGATGAAGTGTGAGTAGTTTACCTCAGACCTACGGGTCCATAGTTATTAGCTAGATGGCTTCTTCTCTCTTTTTGGATCTCAATACAATGTTCTCCCCCTCTCGAGATCTATTCGATGTAATCTTCTTTTTGCGGTGTGTTTGTTGAGACCGATGAATTGTGGGTTTATGATCAAGTCTATCTATGAATAATATTTGAATCTTCTCTGAATTCTTTTATGTATGATTTGTTATATTTGCAAGTCTCTTCAAATTATCAGTTTGGTTTGTCCTACTAGATTGATCTTTCTTGCAATGGGAGAAGTGCTTAGCTTTGGGTTCAATCTTGCGGTGTCCTTTCCTAGTGACAGTAGGGGCAGCAAGGCACGTATTGTACTTTTGCCATCGAGGATAACAAGATGGGGTCTTCTTCATATTGCATGAGTCTATCCCTCTACATCATGTCATCTTGCTTAAGGTGTTACTCCATTTTTAACTTAATACTCTAGATGCATGCTGGATAGCGGTCGATGAGTGGAGTAATGGTAGTACATGCAGGCAGGAGTTGGTCTACTTTTCTCGGACATGATGCCTATATACATGATCATACCTAGATATTCTCATAACTATGCTCAATTATGTCAATTGCTCAACAGTAATTTGTTCACCCACCGTAGAATACTTATGCTCTCGAGAGAAGCCACTAGTGAAACCTATGGCCCCCGGGTCTATCTTCATCATATTAATCTCCTACTACTTAGTTATTTCCTTTGCTATTTACTTTGCCTTTATTTTACTTTGCATCTTTATCACAAAAATACCAAAAAAATTATCTTATCATATCTATCAGATCTCACTCTCATAAGTGGCCTTATAGGGATTGACAACCCCTATTTGCGTTGGTTGCGAGGATTTATTTGTTTTGTGCAGGTACGAGGGACTCGCGCGTAGCCTCCTACTGGATTGATACCTTGGTTCTCAAAAACTGAGGGAAATACTTACGCTACTTTGCTGCATCATCCCTTCCTCTTCGGGGAAAACCAACGCAATGCTCAAGAGGTAGCAACAAGGATTTCTGGTGCCGTTGCCGGGGAGGTCTACGCAAAAGTCAATATACCAAGTACCCATCACATAACCTTATCTCCTGCATTACATTATTTGCCATTTGCCTCTCGTTTTCCTCTCCCCCACTTCACCCTTGCCGTTTTATGTGCCCTCTCTCTCTATCCTCCCTCTCTTTCTCTATTTGCCTCTTTTGCCTGTTTCTTGTTTGCTCGTATGGTTGGAATAGTTATTTATTTATTACTAAACAGAGAACCTAAGATCTATGGATCCTCATCCTCTTGCTAATCTTTTTAAGAGATCCAATTATAATGAACCAATTGCTAGTGAGTTTTGTGCACTAGATTATCTTTATGAAGTTTTGCTTGAAATTCATGAATCTGAAAATTGTGATAAAGTACCTTATGGAGTGATTCCCGATGGATATTTGAATAAAAAGCATGATTGCAATTATGATAGTATAAATTCTATTGATATAAATTGTGCTAATAATATGCAAAACCCTAAGCTTGGGGATGCTAGTTTTGCTATGACCTCTACTTGTTGCAATGATCATGATCGGGGTGATTCTTCTTACAATATTGAAAATTTATTTAAGCCCCATGATGAATATGAGATTGATAATAGTGTTTGCAATATTATTAAAAGTGGGTTTGGAGAGGTCATGACTTTAGTTAATGTTAATCCCACTATTTTGGAAGGGTGTCAACTTTGCATGCATGTGGATCGTGTTGAAAATATTTTATGTGATAGCTATTTTGTTGATTTTGCTTATGATCCTACATGTAATTATTATGAGAGAGGAAAATATGGTGGTAGAAATTTTCATGTTACTAAACTACCTCTCGTTATGTTGAGATTGCTATTGTTTGTTTCCTCTTCCTTGCATATGCTAGTTTTTGCTTGCCTTGATAGTTTTTTTTCCTATAAGATGCCTATGCATAGGAAGTATGTTAGACTTAGATGTGTTTGTCACATGCTTTATTATGCTCCTTTTTTGCTTCAATTCTTGTCTTTCATGTGAGCATCACTAAAAGTATCAATGCCTAGCTATAAGGCTTTAAAGAAAAGCGCTTGTTGGGAGACAACCCAATATTTTTCTTGCTGTTATTCAATAAATAATTTATCTAGCCTCTGTTTTAGTTGTGTTTTTTGTGTTTAATTAGTGTTTGTGCCAAGTAGAACCGTTGGGAAGACTTGGGGAAAGTCTTGTTGAACTTGCTGTAAAAAACAGAAACTTTAGCGCTCACGAGAACTGCTGTCATTTTTATTTGGAGAGTGATATTTAGTTAATTCTTTTTGCATATGATTAATAGATAAATTCCTCACGTCCAACAATTTATTTTAGAATTTTTGGGGTTCCATATCTTGCGCTAGCTACAGATTACTACATACTGTTCTGTTTTTGACAGATTCTGTTTTTCGTGTGTTGTTTGCTTATTTTGATGAATCTATGGCTAGTAAAATAGTTTATAAACCATAGAGAAGTTGGAATACAGTAGGTATAACACCAATATAATAAAGAATGAGTTCATTACAGTACCTTGAAGTGGTCTTTTATTTTCTTTCGCTAAAGGAGCTCACGAGATTTTCTACTTTAAGTTTTGTGTTGTGAAGTTTTCAAGTTTTGGATAAAGATTTGATGGATTATGGAACAAGGAGTGGCAAGAGCCTAAGCTTGGGGATGCCCATGGAACCCCCAAGATAATATAAGGACACCTAAAAGCCAAAGCTTGGGGATGCCCCGGAAGGCATCCCCTCTTTCATCTACTTCTATCGGTAACTTTACTTGGAGCTATATTTTTATTCGCCACATGATATGTGTTTTGCTTGGAGCGTCTTGTATGATTTGAGTCTTTTCTTTTTAGTTTACCACAATCATACTTGCTGTACACACCTTTTGAGAGAGCCATACATGATTTGGAATTTGTTAGAATACTCTATGTGCTTCGCTTATATCTTTTGAGTTATATAATTTTGCTCTAGTACTTCACTTATATCTTTTAGAGCACGGTGGTGGATTTGTTTTATAGAAACTATTGATCTCTCATGCTTCACTAAGATTATTTTGAGAGTCTTAATACCATGGTAATTTTCTTAAAATCCTAATATGCTTGGTATGCAAGACTAATAATAACAATTCTCTTATGAGTGTGTTGAATACTATGAGAAGTTTGATACTTGATAATTGTTTTGAGATATGGAAATGGTGATATTAAAGTCCTGCTAGTTGAGTAGTTGTGAATTTGATAAATACTTGTGTTGAAGCTTGTGATTCCCGTAGCATGCACGTATGATGAACCGTTATGTGATGAAGTCGGAGCATGATTTATTTATTGATTGTCTTCCTTATGAGTGGCGGTCGGGGACGAGCGATGGCCTTTTCCTACCAATCTATCCCCCTAGGAGCATGCGCGTAATACTTTGCTTTGATAACTTGTAGATTTTTGCAATAAGTATATGAGTTCTTTATGACTAATGTTGAGTCCATGGATTATACGCACTCTCACCCTTCCACCTTTGCTAGCCTCTCTAATACCGCGCACCTTTCGCCGGTATCATACACCACCATATACCTTTCTCAAAACAGCCACCATACCTACCTATTATGGCATTTCCATAGCCATTCTGAGATATATTGCCATGCAACTTTCCACCGTTCCGTTTATTATGACACACTCCATCATTGTCATATTGCTTAGCATGATCATGTAGTTGACATCGTATTTGTGGCAAAGCCACCATTCATAATTCTTTCATACGTGTCACTCATGAGTCATTGCATATCCCGGTACACCGCCGGAGGCATTTATATAGAGTCATATTTTGTTCTACGTATCAAGTTGTAATTGTTGAGTTGTAAGAAAAATAAAAGTGTGATGATCATCATTATTAGAGCATTGTCCCAGTGAGGAAAGGATGATGGAGACTATGATTCCCCCACAAGTCGGGATGAGACTCCGGACGAAAAAAAAAGAGAAAGAAAAGAGGCCATAAAAAAGGAAAAGTCCCAAATAAAAAAATGAGAGAAAAAGAGAGAAGGGACAATGTTACTATCCTTTTACCACACTTGTGCTTCAAAGTAGCACCATGATCTTCATAGTAGAGAGTCTCTCATGTTATCACTTTCATATACTAGTGGGAATTTTTCATTATAGAACTTGGCTTGTATATTCCAATGATGGGCTTCCTCAAATTGCCCTAGGTCTTCATGAGCAAGCAAGTTGGATGCACACCCACTTAGTTTATTTTTGAGCTTTTATATACTTATAGCTCTAGTGCATCCGTTGCATGGCAATCCCTACTCACTCACATTGATATCTATTGATGGGCATCTCCATAGCCCGTTGATACACCTAGTTGATGTGAGACTATCTTCTCCTTTTTGTCTTCTCCACAACCACCACTCTATTCCGCCTATTGTGCTATATCCATGGCTCACGCTCATCTATTGCGTGAAGATTGAAAAAGTTTTGAGAATGTCAAAAGTATGAAACAATTGCTTGGCTTGTCATCGGGGTTGTGCATGATTTAAATATTTTGTGTGGTGAAGATAGAGCATAGCCAGACTATATGATTTTGTAGGGATAACTTTCTTTAGCCATGTTATTTTGAGAAGACATAATTGCTTAGTTAGTATGCTTGAAGTATTATTATTTTCTATGTCAATATGAACTTTTGTCTTGAATCTTTCGGATCTGAATATTCATACCACAATTAAGAAGAATTACATTAAAATTATGCCAAGAAGCACTCCGCATCAAACATTCTGTTTTTATCATTTACCTACTCGAGGATGAGCAGGAATTAAGCTTGGGGATGCTTGATACGTCTCCAACGTATCTATAATTTTTGATTGCTCCATGCTATATTATCTACTGTTTTGGACATTATTGGGCTTTATTATCCACTTTTATATTATTTTTGGGACTAACGTATTAACCGGAGGCCCAGCCCAGAATTGCTGTTTTTTGCCTGTTTTAGGGTTTCGAAGAAAAGGAATATCAAACGGAGTCCAAACGGAATGAAACCTCCGGGAACGTGATTTTCTCAACGAACAAGACCCAGGAGACTTGGACCCTACGTCTAGAAAGGAAACATGAGGCCACGAGGTAGGGGGCGCGCCCAACCCCACCAAGCGCGCCCTCCACCCTCGTGGACCCCTGTTGCTCCACCAACGTACTCCTTCCTCCTATATATACCTACGTACCCCCAAACGATCATATACGGAGCCAAAACCCTAATTCCACCGCCGCAACTTTCTGTATCCACGAGATCCCATCTTGGGGCCTGTTTTGGAGCTCCGCCGGAGGGGGCATCGATCACGAAGGGCTTCTACATCAACACCATAGCCTCTCCGATGAAGTGTGAGTAGTTTACCTCAGACCTACGGGTCCATAGTTATTAGCTAGATGGCTTCTTCTCTCTTTTTGGATCTCAATACAATGTTCTCCCCCTCTCTTGTGGAGATCTATTCGATGTAATCTTCTTTTTGCGGTGTGTTTGTTGAGACCGATGAATTGTGGGTTTATGATCAAGTCTATCTATGAATAATATTTGAATCTTCTCTGAATTCTTTTATGTATGATTGGTTATCTTTGCAAGTCTCTTCGAATTATCAGTTTGGTTTGGCCTACTAGATTGATCTTTCTTGCAATGGGAGAAGTGCTTAGCTTTGGGTTCAATCTTGCGGTGTCCCTTCCCAGTGACAGTAGGGGCAGCAAGGCACGTATTGTATTGTTTCCATCGAGGATAATAAGATGGGGTCTTCTTCATATTGCATGAGTCTATCCCTCTACATCATGTCATCTTGCTTAAGGCGTTACTCTGTTTTTAACTTAATACTCTAGATGCATGCTGGATAACGGTCGATGAGTGGAGTAATAGTAGTAGATGCAGGCAGGAGTCGGTCTACTTGTCTCGGACGTGATGCCTATATACATGATCATACCTAGATATTCTCATAACTATGCTCAATTCTGTCAATTGCTCAACAATAATTTGTTCACCCACCGTAGAATACTTATGCTCTCGAGAGAAGCCACTAGTGAAACCTATGGCCCCCGGGTCTATCTTCATCATATTAATCTCCTACTACTTAGTTATTTCCTTTGCTATTTACTTTTCCTTTATTTTACTTTGCATCTTTATCATAAAAATACCAAAAAAATTATCTTATCATATCTATCAGATCTCACTCTCGTAAGTGGCCTTATAGGGATTGACAACCCCTATTTGCATTGGTTGCGAGGATTTATTTGTTTTGTGCAGGTACGAGGGACTCGCCCGTAGCCTCCTACTAGATTGATACCTTGGTTCTCAAAAACTGAGGGAAATACTTACGCTACTTTGCTGCATCATCCCTTCCTCTTCGGGGAAAACCAACGCAATTCTCAAGAGGTAGCATTTACCTACAAGGTTCGGTAGTAACTTGATCTGAAGTTACATGATCATCATCATTAGCTTCCTCACTAATTGGTGTAGTAGTCATAGGAACAGATTTCTTTGATGAACTACTTTCCAATAAGGGAGCAGGTATAGTTACCTCATCAAGTTCTACTTTCCTCCCACTCACTTCTTTCGAGAGAAACTCTTTCTCTAGAAAGGATCCATTCTCAGCAATGAATATCTTGCCTTCGGATCTGTGATAGAATGTGTACCCAACATTTTATTTTGGGTACCCTATGAAGACGCACTTCTCCGATTTGGGTCTGAGCTTATCAGGTTGAAACTTTTTCACATAAGAATTGCAACATCAAACTTTAAGAAATGACAGCTGAGGTTTCTTGCCAAACCATAGTTTATACGGTGTCATCTCAACGGATTTAGATGGTGCCCTATTTAATGTGAATGTAGCTGTCTCTAATGCATAACCCCAAAACGATAGTGGTAAATCGGTAAGAGACATCATAGATCGCACCATATCTAATAAAGTACGGTTATGACGTTTGGACACACCATTACACTGTGGTGTTCCAGGTGGCGTGAGTAGTGAAACTATTGCACATTGTTTTAACTGAAAGCCAAACTCGTAACTCAAATATTTTACTTCTGCGATCATATCGTAGAAACTTTTATTGTTGTTACGATGATTCTCCACTTCACTCTGAAATTCTTCGAACTTTTTAAATGTTTCAGATTTGTCTTTCATCAAGTAGATATACTCCTATCTGCTCAAATCATCTATGAAGATCAGAAAATAATGATACCTGCCGCGAGCCTCAATATTCATCGGACCACATACATCAGTCCGGAGATCGGAGTCTTAGTCATCTTGCCCATGAGGCATGGTTCGCCAGCATCAACTGATTCATAATCAAGTGATTCCAAAATCCCATCAGCATGGATTTTCTTCATGCGCTTTACACCAATATGACCTAAACGGCAGTGCCACAAATAAGTTGCACTATCATTATTAACTTTGCATATTTTGGCTTCAATATTATGAAAATGTGTATCACCACGATCGAGATCCAACAAACCATTTTCATTGGGTGTATGACCATAGAAGGTTTTATTCATGTAAACAGAACAACAATTATTCTCTAACTTACATAAATAACCGTATTGCAATAAATATGATCCAATCATATTCATGCTCAACGCAAACACTAGATAACATTTATTTTAGGTTTAACACTAATCCCGAAAGTATAGGGAGTGTGCGATGATGATCATATCAATCTTGGAACCATTTCCAATACACATCGTCACTTCACCCTTAACTAGTCTCTATTCATTATGCAACTCCCATTTCGAGGTACTATTCTTAGCAACTGAACTAGTATCAAATACTGAGGGGTTGCTATAAACACTAGTAAAGTACACATCAATAACATGTATATCAAATATACCTATGTTCACTTTGCCATCCTTCTTATCCGCCAATTACTTGTGCTAGTTCCGCTTCCAGTGACCAGTCTCTTTGCAGTAGAAGCACTCAGTTTCAGGCTTAGGTCCAGACCTGGGTTTTTTCACTTGAGCAGCAACTTGCTTGCCGTTCTTCTTGAAGTTCCCATTTCTTCCCTTTGTCCCTTTACTTGAAACTAGTGGTTCTGTTTACCATAAACACTTGATGCTTTTCTTGATTTCTACCTTCGTCGATTTCAGCATCACGAAGAGCTTGAGAATCGTTCCCGTTATCCTTTGCATATTATAATTCATCACAAAGTTCTACTAACTTGGTGATGGTGACTAGAGAATTCTGTCAATCACTATTTTATCTAGAATATTAACTCCCACTTGATTCAAGCGATTGTAGTACCCAGACAATCTGAACACATGCTCACTGCTTGAGTTATTCTCCTCCATCTTTTAGCTATAGAACTTGTTGGAGACTTCATATCTCTCAACTCGGGTATTTGCTTGAAATATTAACTTCAACTCCTGGAACATCTCATATGGTCCATAACGTTCAAAACGTCTTTGAAGTCCCGATTCTAAGCCGTTTAAGATGGTGCACTAAACTATAAAGTACTCATCATATTGAGCTAGCCAAACGTTCATAACATCTGCATCTGCTCCTGCAATAGGTTTGTCACCTAGCGGTGCATCAAGGACATAATTCTTCTATGCAGCAATGAGGATAAACCTCAGATCACAAATCCAATCCGCATCATTGCTACTAACATCTTTCAACTTAGTTTTCTCTAGGAACATATCAAAAATAAAATAGGGGAGCTAAACGCGAGCTATTGATCTACAACATAGATATGCTAATACTACCAGGACTAAGTTCATGATAAATTTAAGTTCAATTAATCATATTACTTAAGAACTCCCACTTAGATAGACATCTTTCTAATCATCTAAGTGATCACGTGATCCATATCAACTAAACCATGTCCGATCATCATGTGAGATGGAGTAGTTTCAATGGTGAACATCACTATGTTGATCATATCTACTATATGATTCACGCTCGATCTTTCAGTCTCAGTGTTCCAAGGCCATATCTGTTATATGCTAGGCTCGTCAAGTTTAACCTGAGTATTCCGCGTGTGCAACTGTTTTGCACCCGTTGTATTTGAACGTAGAGCCTATCACACCCGATCATTACGTGGTGTCTCAGCACGAAGAACTTTCGCAACGGTGCATACTCAGGGAGAACACTTATATCTTGATAATTTAGTGAGAGATCATCTTATAATGCCACCGTCAATCAAAGCAAGATAAGATGCATCAAAGATAAACATCACATGCAATCAATATAAGTGATATGATATGGCCATCATCTTCTTGTGCTTGTGATCTCCATCTCCGAAGCACCGTCATGATCACCATCGTTACCGGCGCGACACCTTGATCTCCATCATAGCATTGTTGTCGTCTCGCCAACTTATGCTTCTACGACTATCGCTACCGCTTAGTCATAAAGTAAAGCATTACAGGGTGCTTGCATTGCATACAATAAAGCGACAACCGTATGGCTCCTGCCAGTTGCCGAGAACTCGGTTACAAAACATGATCATCTCATACAATAAAATTTAGCATCATGCCTTGACCATATCACATCACAACATGCCCTGCAAAAACAAGTTAGACGTCCTCTACTTTGTTGTTGCAAGTTTTACGTGGATGCTACGGGCTGAGCAAGAACCGTTCTTACCTACGCATCAAAACCACAACGATAGTTTGTCAAGTTAGTGTTGTTTTAACCTTCTCAAGGACCAGGCGTAGCCACACTCGGTTCAACTAAAGTTGGAGAAACTGACACCCACCAGCCACCTATGTGCAAAGCACGTCGGTAGAACCAGTCTCGCGTAAGCGTATGCGTAATGTCAGTCCGGGCCGCTACATCCAACAATACCGCCGAACCAAAATATGACATGGTGGTAAGCAGTATGACTTGTATCACCCACAACTCACTTGTGTTCTACTCGTGCATATAACATCTAGCATAAAACCAGGCTCGGATGCCACTGTTGGGGAACGTAGTAATTTCAAAAAAAATCCTACGCACACGCAGGATCATGGTGATGCATAGCAACGAGAGGGGAGAATGTTGTCTACGTACCCTCGTAGACCGTTCGCGAAAGCGTTATATCAACGCGGTTGATGTAGTCGTACGTCTTCACGATCCGACCGATCCAAGTACCGAAAGCACGGCACCTCCAAGTTCTGCACACGTTCGGCTCGGTGACGTCCTCGCCTTCTTGATCCAGCAAGAGGGGCAAAGTAGTAGATGAGTTCCAGCAGCACGACGGTGTGATGACGGTGTTGGTGAAGAACAATCTTCGCAGGGCTTCGCCTAAGCACTATGAAAACTATGACGGAGGATAAACTAGAGGGGACGGGGTTGCCGGCACACGGCTTGGTGTTTCTTGATGTGTCTTGGGTGCTAGCCCTACCCCTCTATTTATATGTTGAGCCTTGGGGTCGAAACTTGGAGTAAAAGCCTCCACAAAGTCGGTTTCACCCGAAAGGCAAGAGTCCTTCTCGGACTCTAGGGCCAGACGCCAAGGTTCCCGGCGTCTAGACCCAGACGCCAGGCTGGCCCCTGGACTCCGCAAAACTTCCTTTTGAGCTTTCCAAAAACCTTGTGGGCTTTCCCCTTTGGCCCAAATAAAGTGTTCTCATACCCAAACATTTCGGGAAACATCCGGAACCCTTCCGGAGTCCAAACACTATTATCCCATATATCAATCTTTATCTCCGAACCATTTCAGAGTTCCTCGTCATGTCCGTGATCTTATCCGGAACTCCGAACAACATTCGGTCACCAACATACATAACTCATAGTACTATATCGTCAACGAACGTTAAGCGTACAGACCCTACGAGTTCGAGAACTATGTAGACATGACCGGGACACCTCTCTTGTCAATAACCAATAGCGGGACCTAGATTCCCATATTGGCTCCTACATATTCTATGAAGATCTTTATCGGTCAGACCGCATAACAACATACGTTGTTCCCTTTGTCATCGGTATGTTACTTGCCCGAGATTCGATCATCGGTATCTCAATACCTAGTTCAATCTCATTACCGGCAAGTCTCTTTACTCATTCCGTAATACATCATCCCGCAACTAACTCATTAGTTGCAATGCTTGCAAGGCTTATAGTGATGTGCATTACCGAGTGGGCCCAGAAATACCTCCCCGACAATCGGAGTGACAAATCCTAATCTTGAAATACGCCAACCCAACAAGTATCTTCGGAGACACTTGTAGAGCACCTTTATAATCACCCAATTACGTTGTGACGTTTGGTGGCACAGAAAGTGTTCCTCCGGTAAACAAGAGTTGCATAATCTCATAGTCATAGAAACATGTATAAGTCATGAAGAAAGCAATAGCAACAAACTAAACGATCAAGTGCTAAGCTAACGGAATGGGTCAAGTCAATCACATCATTCTCCTAATGATGTGATCCTGTTAATCAAATAACAACTTATGTCTATGGTTAGAAAACTTAACCATCTTTGATCAACGAGCTAGTCAAGTAGAGGCATACTAGTGACACTCTGTTTGTCTATGTATTTACACATGTATTATGTTTCCGGTTAATACAATTCTAGCATGAATAATAAACATTTATCATGAAATAAGGAAATAAATAATAACTTTATTATTACCTCTAGGGCATATTTCCTTCAAACACGAGTCTAAGTTACTCCCCATTATAAAGGTAGTAACATAGACTAGTGTCATATGCATGACACTAGTCTAAGTTACTCCTCACTGTGACTAGCCTAAAAGGGGGCCAACCTCCTTATTAATATTAGTGGTAGTGCCACCGCTCCTAGCCAATTGCATGATCTACAAACACCAAAGACCCCCGTCGCTCGTGAACTAAGAAAAGAAAGGACCAGTCAAGGCAGTCGTACGCCTTATAGAAGTCTAGCTTAAGAAAGACGCCTTTATGACGACGTGTCCTAACCTCATGCTCATGAAGAGATAAAACGGATACGATGACCCTTCAGGAATGCGGACTGGTAGGGGTGAGAAAGGCACTCCACCACCAGGAAAAGCGCGTCGCACACACCTTCGCAAAAATCCACTGGATCATGTTAATCACCGTAATCGGCCTAAAGTGTCAAATATCTGTTGTCCCAACTATCTATTTTGGACATAAGGGTGATGACACCAAAGTTGACCACCAGAAGTTTACTTGTTTGGCCTTCTGAAATAGGCTTTCGCCCCATTTTATATATAAAGTAAATAACTCAAGTACACAACCGAACGATAAAAGATGGCGAGGAAGCCCCCAAGCAGAACTTTTCTTTGAGAGTACGCCTAGGCAGAATATTAGTTGCAAGAGAACTACCACTCGATGCGAACAACGAGCGTAGCCCGAACACCACACTCCGCAAGACCAATGACAAACACCACGCAAAGCGAGCTACATCGCAAAAGCGCCTATCCTAGAAAGGTACTCAGAACCGCGTCTCGACCGACGCCAGGCACCTCCAAGACCACCAACTGTCGTAGAACTTCACTTGTTGACGCACCATCCATCCTGACGTCTAAGAGGAAGTGGCAGATGGATGGCAGGACTCGATCCGCTCTGGGAAGCCACCGTCTTGGACACATCGGCGACGACGGACATAGGGCCACGAGGGATCAAACGAGGACAATGGCGAGCACCGGAGGAGAGCAACGAGGAACCAACGCGTCTCCAAATACAATGCTCCCAACAAAGAAGCGACGTTGAGGGCGCCGCCATTGTGCCGATCCAAGAGCCGAATCGAGGCTTTCGCGTGGAGACATCCACCAACTTCAAGAGCGCGAGGGGAAAGGCGAACACACTCAGCGATGCCTCCAAGGAGAAGAATGACAACCATAAATGCCATCATCGCCGACACGGTGGAAGCCGTGCAAGATTTTCATCCACGCATAGCCCTACTCCACACCTCCATGAAATTGGAGGCACTGTCCAAGAAGCCTCAAACCGCCGCCACCGCAACATTTGCCAACGTAGCTGCAAAATCGAGGACCGACGACCAACCACCCGGCAGGGTAACCATGGCCACACCACCAACTCCCAACCTGCACGAGGACCCGCAGTCAACCAGCACCTCCGGCCAGATCCAGGAATGCCCGCGACGGCTGTCACCCACCAAGGGACAACCTTGCGTCACCCAAATTGCCTCTCCACAGAAGAACCATGCCGACGCTAGTAGAAGGCTAACACCGCTCGCCAAGACGCACAAGGATGACCAGCCGCCCGCTGCTCGCCAAGACTCCATCTTGGCCGAGCCATCGAAGCGCCACCACCAACCTGCTCGTGGGACTCGCTGCCGCCTCCAGCTAGTGTTGCCGCCACCAGACACGGGCCACCTCACCATTGCCAAGCCCCGCCAGGCCCGCCGCGCCACCAGACCACCCGCCGAGCGTCGTCCATCTGTCCTCACATTCGGTCGGCGTGGATCTGGCCAGGCACGAACTCCTCACGACGAGGAGCACCAAGCCGCCACCGGCTTGCATACTCCGCCGCGACGCACCTCCACCAGACCGCCGCGCCACGCCGCCCCGCTCCACCTCCCGCCGGCGCACAGCCGTCCGCCACGCCGGCTACAGAGATCCGCCATCAGGCCGAAGAGGCGGCCCCTCGCGACCACTGCTCCAGGTGAGGCAAGAGGGATCCCGCCGCCGCCGGCACCACGCAGGCTTTGCCCGGCGGCTAGGTTTGGGCACCCGGGTCGCCCGCGGGGGGCGACGCGGGGCAGTATTTTTTTCACCTCGTCAAAGTTGAAAGGAAATCTGAGGTCCAAACCCCCCTAAGCAGAACTCAGATAGGTTTGGTTTTGTTGTCAAACCTACTTTTTGGCCAGTGATAGGCAGCTTAGGTACACGTACGTTGTGTAATTTGGAAAAAAAAAAACATCGTCGAACGTGCTGCACGTGTGCGTGGAGGAGCTTGCCTAGCTCAGCTCACCTAAAAACAATGCACTTTCCTCTTTTCCTCTCCCTTTATCGCTCATCATGGATTTTGGGCTGGCTGCACACGATGCAGTTCTATCTTACAGGCAATACAATTGCAGTACCAACAGTTTATTATTATGGCAAAACTTGCATCTTCACAGTCGGAAGTAGCACTCGTAGTTGAGATTCAGGGGAATTCCTTCCTTGAGAATTCAGATAAGAGGCAACTGATCCATGGAGACAGCAATCGGTGACTGTCAGGCTACAACACAATCATGAATCTCAACTAAAGCGATCCAGCAACTAAAGCGATCGAGCTAATTAATTAAGGACATATTACTACTACTACTGCTACTACTACAGTAATACCACTACTCTATGGATCAAGCACGGAGTAGGTAACCACGGTGCAGGCAACCAATCAAAAAAGGAGAAACCGAGAGGGGGGAGTAATTTATACTATACAAGAGTACTAAGTGGATGAGATGAGACCGGCGGATCTGGGGATCAGAGGAACTCGCCGCCGGGGAAGCGGCCGGAGAGGGCCATGGCGAAGAGGAGGATGGCGAGGTAGAGCAGGATGATGGCGAGCTTGGTGCTGAAGATGGCCACCAGGAGCTTCACCAGGAACACCAGCAGCAGCAGGTTGAAGAGCAGCGTCAGCACCACCTCCACCTCCCGCGCCATCCAATCCAGTCCAGTCCAAGCCGCCCCCACGCGCGTGAAGCCTCTTCTCTTGATGATGGCCACGGCGGTGAGTGAGTGGAAAGGAAAGTAGTAGTACGACTGAAGCAGGCGACCGACGAGAGAAGGAGATAGCAACGCTGCCTGCCTGCCTGCCTACCCGCGGGCGGTGGTCGGCACGGACCGCGTCGTCTTCTTCTTCTTTTCTTTTTTTTTTTGAGCATAACCTATTTTTTTAGTCTAAAAGCAACTTCAATGAGGCGATCCATTTTGTCCATTTGGGTCATCCGGACATAAAAACTGGCCCAACGGAGCGACCTAAACGGACACAGCGTCCGCCTGCTGTCCGTTTTGTGTCCGCGCAGACCCATTTCCGTCTCAAATTTGAGAAAATTTGGGTCAAAAGCGGACACAAAACGGACGCTCTTTGTGCCCTCCCCGTCCGCCTCTGTCCGGCTGCATGTGCTGCCTGCCCCACTTGCCATCCACACATCCATCCCATCCCGTCTCTCTCCTCCTTTTTCTTCTCCCACCCACCCACCCCGCTCGTTCTTCTCCGGCGCTGGAGCTCCGCCGTGGTGGGCTCGTGCTCCCTCGGCCGCGCCCGTCGACTCGCCTTGCCTGGCCTCGCCT